>NC_064631.1:30160131-30275131 GCF_023864275.1 Schistocerca cancellata | reverse complement strand
TTTGGAAAAGTGTCAACGTTATCAGGTGATACTTACGTCAGAATGGTCGTACAGTCTTTCTGATTTCACGTAACTAGAGCCGGAGAGGCGATAGGTGGAAGCTAGAAGTGAAACTGCGACCTTCGGTGTATCTGGCAATAAACAGCCGAATGCAAATACGTATTTTAGTACTAGGAACTTGTTAAGCGCAGTTTTCCTGCTCGGCACGAAACAAAATTAGAGGCAATATTTTAAGATGTGATTAATTTTAATGTGAGCTAAGTAAAGCAGGCCACTTAGCTCAGAGAGGCGTAAGTAGGTGGCCACTGTGGGTTTAGAGGATGTGAGAGGGGGATGTTTTATTGTCTTCCAGTGCTGACAATTCACTGGCATGACAACTCGTACTGATCATCTGCTATGGTATTAATTTTGCCACTAAATTAAGATGGATTTGTGAGTGCGCTTCAGAGATTATCTTCAAATGCGATAGTTCCGTATAGAAGCAACGTTAAATTAAAGCCGTTGTATTACAACTCAATGAGGAAAAGAAAATCCATTCAAAACATTAAATATATATGATGCCACATGCTGTGTAATGCATTTAAAATTAATTTCAGTTACTGGTAACAATAAAAAAGCCGCTCACACAGTCAAAACACCACTACTCACTCAAGCAGTAGCAGTGTCAAAACTTTCGGGTCGCAGAAGACTGCAGCAGGCTCAAACACAAAACAGCGGACACAAAATGTTGGGATTGGTTGTACACTTCTAACGATCAGTGCCAACTCATCGCTTACTTACTGTAGGTAGTCTGCTGAGAAGTCTTATGAAGCTTACTAGCTAAAATTACATTGGTTGATATTTAGTCCAAGATACCTCTCCACATTTTCATTGATGGCTCTTGATCAAAGAAATTGAAAGACCACTGGCTTAAGAGCTCTGGAACAGATACGACCAAGAAGTTCTTAGAAGGGACAGTTGCCTCTATGAACTGACAGCCTAAAAGAGCTAAAAAGAAATAGTTTTGGCAGAGGCGCCTGGTGGGTACAGAAACCAGGTGGCATCTGTGAGAGTTGCGTGAATGTTACTACGCTCAGTGGCTGTAACTGTGGAACCGCTGGTTGTGTCGCCTACAATGTTATTGGAGAAGGGTGGAGCCGGAAGGGAATGTACTACTACACACAGGTGGGTAAGATCCCAGCTGCTCGCCAAAGAACGCAACCCTGGAGACGATTGTAGCACACACCACCTTCAACAACGTGATGGATCGAAGTATTAATATATCCCGCAACTAGCACAAATTTTATTTCTTCAGCTTCTATCATTATCATAAAGTTGACTCTTATGTCTGAAGGAAAACTTAATTACATCAGTGATTCTTGAGTTTCTCCCGGCGTATTTGATGATCAAAATATCCGCGGGTGTACTGCCGGTCTACAGTGTCCAACGGACACAATATTTCGGCGATCATACATGTCGCCATCATCAGGTGAACTGACGGACTGAGCTCCTGTGAACGTGCCGGCTCGGAGACCCGTACGTTATGACCGCTCAGAGGGAACTGGGTTCGGTCTCGGCGGCGGCCGATTTGAATACCCTCCGCCCGCGGCGCGCTCTCTCCGCTGTCCGCGCCCCGCGCCACGGTCGCGCGGTGGAACAGATGGCGACGGCGTCTGATATGACGTCGGTGTGATGGCTCTGTCCGCCGTGGTCGTCACAACTACACGTTTGCTCGATTTACTCTTGATTGACCCAACCGACCGTGACTGTGGCTATAATCTTAGCAAGGCTTGGGAACCAGCGATTGGGTTAATCATGAGTAAATCGAGCAAACGTATAGGTGTGACGACCACGGCGGACAGAGCCATCACACCGACATCTGACACCGTCGCAATCTGTTCCACCGCGCGACCGTGGCACGGGACGCGGACAGCGGAGGGAGCGCGCCGCGGGCGGAGGGTATTTAAATCGGCCGCCGCCACGACCGAAACCAGTTCCCTCTGAGCAGCCATAGCGTACGGATCTCCGTACTGGCACGTTCACAGGAGCTCAGTCCGTCAGTTCATCTGATGATGGCGACATGTATGATCGCCGAAATATTGGGCCCGTTGGACACTGTAGACCGGCAGTACACCCGTGGATATTTTGATTAATTACATCAGATCTATAGATCACATGCACTTGGTACAAGCTGAACACGTGACTCGAAGTGTTAGGGAGGGTACTGGACTAGGGTAGTCCCTGCAGCTGTGATACCCGGGCTAAAGTCCCAACCATGGCAGAAAATTAATGCATTTCTTCAGCTTCGAACATTATCGTATATGCCTAAGTACTAAAAGCGTACTGTCAATACATTCTTGGATCGCAGCGTAACTGGAAATTGCCTTAGTTTATCACTCAGAAATTGCTCTCACGTACAGCAGCCTGGGACGCATGAGCAGAAATACGTTGACTGCACCCACGTAGTTAGCCATGCAGGAATGTCGTATAACGGTACTAACGATTCTCCACAGCATTTGGGGTAATCTATAATGCACTGAAATATCCGCTGTGATTGCAACGTGTTACTTGGTGAAGGATGATCATGATTAACTTATTTTTAGTACGTTTACGATATTTCCTAACGGTGTCACATTATTCCCAGTTCCAATTACCATTTTACTATTCATTATTTTGAAATATGTAACTTCTGTTTTGTCCACAGATCAACAACCGCTACTGGTGCGATAGCTGGAACGGTACTGAGGGAGACTGTCACGTTGCTTGCAAAGGTAAACACTTACGCGTGTGTTTAACGTCCGTTGACTCTCGTAGATTAGCTGAATAACATTGTGTAACACTGTCATTGGACAGGCTGAAACAGCTTCTTATTTTGCTTTTATTACTGCGCAGATCCGAAAGTGAAGCAATTTTCAAATGCTTATGATTATAGTACACCCCTTCAAAATGGACATACTTGGGTTAGTCAAAGCGCTCATCAGATTATATAATGTAAAAAAATGTGGAACTTTTGGCAGACTTCAGAATTAAACAAGGTAGAAAGTGTTATCTTGAATTGTGGTACAGGATGCCTCTCAGGAGTGCAGAAACACATGCAAGTATACGACAGAATGAAGTTTTACGTAACACTTCTCCTTACTTGCAATCACTTCTCTATACACGGAGAACGGTACAACTCCTGATAGATAATTGTTAGGTTTCAGCAACCTTCAAGCTATGTGATGGGTCTACAGGTTCCTAGAAGGACTGTTACCGACAGGATTGATACTTCTTGTACATGACTCGGTCACGAACGCAAACTACCACTTCTCATGCAAGAACTGTTGAACTTAGTGTTCCACACGGCCCCTGTTTCCTCTGCTAGCTGAAATACGTTGTTTTCATTTAGAAGACTGGTTTGATTCAGCTCTACACGCTCGTCGAAACTGTGCAAGCCTCTCCAGCTCTGACAAGGGAACCTCCCCATCGCATCCCCCCTCAGATTTAGTCATACGTTGGCACAGTGGATAGGCCTTGAAAAACTGAACACAGATCATTCGAGAAAACAGGGAGAAGTTGTGTGGAACTATGAAAAAAATAAGCAAAATATGCAAACTGAGTAGTCCACGAGCATGATAGGCAACATCAAGGAGAATGTGAGCTTAGAAGCGCCGTGGTCCCGTGGTTAGCGTGAGCAACTGTGGAACGAGAGGTCTTTGGTTCAAGTCTTCCCTCCAGTGAATAGTTTAATTTTTTATATAATGAACTTCGCTCTCCAAAATTCCAGGACATGTTCAGATTTGCTTGGACATATGCAAGATTTGACGGTCTACACACGGAAACATATGAAAACGTTAAAAACATATGTTTTGACAGAGCACAGGGAAAACTGTTGCATTCATTTGTTGCAGTTTGTGACAAACTCTTATGTTTTCATCACTTTTTTGGCAGTGATTACCACATCCACAAGAAAACCTAAATCGAGCAAGGTAGAAGAATCTTTTTACCCATTCGCCAAGTGTACAAGTTAGGTGGGTCGACAACATATTCCTGTCATGTGACGCACATGCCGTCACCATTGTCATATAGAATATATTAGAAGTGTTTTCCTGTGGAGGAATCGGTTGACCTATGACCGAGCGATCAAATGTTTTCGGTTCCTATTGGAGAGGCACGTCCTTTCGTTTACTAATCGCACGGTTTTGCGGTGCGGTCGCTAAACAGACACTAAATTTGCTACAGTGAACAGAGGCGTCGATGAACGAACAGACAGATCATAACTTTGTGAAAATAAAGAAAATAAACTTTTCTCTGGAGGGAAAACATGAACCAAGGACCTCTCGTTCCGCAGCTGCGCGCGCTAACCACGGGACCACGGCGCTCCTGAGCTCAGACTGTCCTTGATGTTGCCTATCTTGTGCATGGACTACTCAGTTTGTATATTTTCTTATTTTTTTCATAGTTCCACACAACTTCTTCCTGTTTTCTCGATTGATTTGTGTTCAGTTTTTCAAGGCCTATCCACTGTGCCAACTTATAACTAAATCTGAAGGGGGGGGGGAGGGGGGGTGCGATGGGGAGTTTCCCTTGTGAGTAACTATCACAACCCACATTTACTGTTCGGTCACACTGCGACCAGCTATCAGAAGCCTTTAACCGCCACCTTTTGCAGCTCGAGACGTGCAGGAAGTCAGATTGAGGTGATCATGTACATTCTCGATTGGGTTTAAATCCGGAGAGTTTGATAGTACGGCATACTCGTCCTAGCCCTCCTCGAACTATGCACGTGCACTGTGAGCTGTGACAAGCAGCATTGTCTTCCTGCGTGATGCCGTCGTGGCGAGGAAAATCGAACTGCATATACATGGCGTCCAGAAAAGGACTCCCTGATTTCAAAATTATATATCTCGAAAACAAAGATCGATAGAAGAATGCAGTAAACGGTATGTTTATTGTGAAAGCTGTAAGAAGTTTATACAGCAGTTTGATATAATAGTTACAAAAGCTGCTAACAGATGGCGCTGTAATCGCCATACGTAATGCCTAGTATAAATAGTGATCCGAAGCCCAGAGCGATCAGTTCCACTATTGAAAGGTGAAAGGAGGTAAGTGTACCGAAGGAAGAGTTTAAAACCATGTACTCCATTGAAAAATGCGTTTTTCTGGTGCTAGAGTACCACAGGTTAGAAGAGAGTCCTACGGCAACAAGGCGAAGTTTTCAAGCACGATTTAAGGTTCCAAAAGGACCCGATGCGAAAACCATTCGTACGCTCTTCGCAAAATTTCAACGAACGGGCAGCGAAACTGATGATCTAGTGAGGCATGTTGGCCGCAAGCAAACCGCAGTTACGCCTGAAAATATCGCCACAGTTTCTGGAGTTATTCAGCGTAATCCAATGTCACCCCTCCGTAGAATTGCATCTGAGACTGGTTTGAAGCGTTCCAGCATGCAGAAAATACTGAGAAAGAGCCTACACATGTTTCCATTCAAAATTCAAACGCACCAGGCCATACCCGTACGAGCTGTGCAACAAAGGGTTGCCTTTGCTAATCAGATGATTGATAGTGAAGGATTTAATGTTGGTTGCATCTGGTTTACAGATGAAGCACACTTCCACCTGAATGGATACGTGAATAAGCAGAACTGGCGATTTTGGGGTTCCGAAAAGCCATATTGGTGTGAAGCGAAACCCCTGTATTCTCCTAAAGTTACTGTGTGGGCTGCAGTATGCAGCAGAGGCATTATTGGCCCCTTTTTTCATTCGAGAAACAGTCACTGGAGCACGTTACGTTGCAATTTTGGAACAATTTGTCGCCACACAGCAAGCGTTAGATGATCGACCAGGTACTGAATGGTTTGTGCAAGATGGAGCCCGACCACATCGGACCGAACAAGTGTTTCGCTTTCTTGAGGAATACTTCGGGAATCGAGTCATTGCCTTGTAATATCCCAAATTTACTGGTGCAGGCATGGATTGGCCTCCATATTCGCCGAATTTGACTCCCTGTGACTTTTTTTTGTGGGGCACAGTGAAAGACATGGTCTACCAGAAGCATCTCGCCACGCTGGACGAGCTTGAATCTGCGAACTCTGTGGCACGTGAATCCATTTCGGTTGAGACACTACGAAATGTGATGGCGAATTTCATTCTTCGTTTGCGCCACCTCTGTAGTGCCAATGTGAACATTTTGAAAACATTGTGATGTGATTGTTTGCATAGATACGATTATTTCACTTATGGATGCTGATATGAGCTGTACAGCGTACAGCGCCATCTGTTAGCAGCTTTTGTAACTATTATTTAAAACTGCTGTATAAACTTCTTACAGCTTTCACAATAAACATACCGTTTACTGCATTCCTCTATCGATCTTCGTTTTCGAGAGATTTAATTTTGAAATCAGGGAGCCCTTTTCTGGACACCCTGTAGGAGTGGACACGTTCCCAAAGAATAGATGCGTAGAAGTATTGACCCAATGTGCCTTCCAGAATGACGAGATCATCCAATCAATGCCACTAAAATATTCCCCAGACCATACCGCTCCTTCCCGGTTGCACGGTGTTTGCTTCCAGACATTTCACGCCGTAACGCCAGCAGCCATCTGTCCGATGGAGCATGAAACGTGATTCATCTGAAAAGGCCACCTGTCGCCAGCGGACGTCCAGTTGCGGTACTGGTGTAAAAGTTCCATCCCTCGTTACCGATGAACAGCAGTCAGTATGAATCACGTGCCTGCTGCGGAGGCCCTTACGCAGCAACGTTCGCTGAACGTTCGCTGAACGTTCGCTGAGGAGACTGCTGGCAGCCCATTGGTTCACCTGGGCAGACAGCATCTATTCACCTGTACACACCTCCGCAGCTGTCGTTCACCTGTCACCTGTTGCCTGTGATGCACCACAGTTGCCTCCGTGCCAGTTTTGGAGAGCATCATTTTGTCATGCACGACATACAGGGTTATTGCAAATGATTGAAGCGATTTCACAGCTCTACAATAACTTTATTATTTGAGTAATTTTCACAATGCTTTGCACACACATACAAAAACTCAAAAAGTTTTTTTAGGCATTCACAAATGTTCGATATGTGCCCCTTTAGTGATTCGGCAGACATCAAGCAGATAATCAAGTTCCTCCCACACTCGGCGCAGCATGTCCCCATCAATGAGATCGAAAGTATCGTTGATGCGAGCTCGCAGTTCTGACACGTTTCTTGGTAGAGGAGGTTTAAACCCCACAGAAAGAAATCGCATGGGGTTAAGTCGGGAGAGCGTGGAGGCCATGACATGAATTGCTGATCATGATCTCCACCACGACCGATCCATCGGTTTTCCAATCTCCTGTTTAAGAAATGCCGAACATCATGATGGAAGTGCGGTGGAGCACCATCCTGTTGAAAGATGAAGTCGGCGCTGTCGGTCTCCAGTTGTGGCATGAGCCAATTTTCCAGCATGTCCAGATACACGTGTCCTGTAACGTTTTTTTCGCAGAAGAAAAAGGGGCCGTAAATTTTAAACCGTGAGATTGCACAAAACACGTTAACTTTTGATGAATTGCGAATTTGCTGCACGAATGCGTGAGGATTCTCTACCGCCCAGATTCGCACATTGTGTCTGTTCACTTCACCATTAAGAAAAAATGTTGCTTCATCCCTGATAACAAGTTTCGCACTGAACGCATCCTCTTCCATGAGCTTTGCAACCGCGCCGAAAATTCAAAGCGTTTGACTGTCATCGGGTGTCAGGGCTTGCAGCAATTGTAAACGGTAAGGCTTCTGCTTTAGCCTTTTCCGTAAGATTTTCCAAACCGTCGGCTGTGGTACGTTTAGCTCCCTGCTTGCTTTATTCGTCGACTTCCGCGGGCTACGCGTGAAACTTGCCCGCACGCGTTCAACCGTTTCTTCGCTCACTGCAGGCCGACCCGTTGATTTCCCCTTACAGAGGCATCCAGAAGCTTTAAACTGCGCATACCATCGCCGAATGGACTTAGCAGTTGGTGCATCTTTGTTGAACTTCGTCCTGAAGTGTCGTTGCACTGTTATGACTGACTGATGCGAGTGCACTTCAAGCACGACATACGCTTTCTCGGCTCCTGTCGCCATTTTGTCTCACTGCGCTCTCGAGCGCTCTGGCGGCAGAAATCTGAAGTGCGGCTTCAGCCGAACAAAACTTCATGAGTTTTTCTACGTATCTGTAGTGTGTCGTGACCATATGTCAATGAATGGAGCTACAGTGAATTTATGAAATCGCTTCAATCATTTGTAATAGCCCTGTACTTTAACCACGGCGGCACACGTAAGTACAGTGTTAGCCGTCTGGGAAATGCTTTCACCCTTGGCCAGTCAATAATCACGCCCTTCTGGAGGTCAGATTAATCGCACCTTTAACGCATTAAAACGACTGCACTGTTTTCCGCGCCGCCTGAGCGCTTTATCTCCCCTCAAGTACTGGTGCTGCCATCTGTGAACAGGTATTGCACGTCGCCATCGCACATAGAAAGTAGTCACATTAATGTGAGTATACCGTATATTTGGAAATATTTACTGTATTAAAGTCTTCGTAAGCCTCCACAATTTTTATCTTCTCCTCCCGACACCCGTCTCGCCCCCCCCTCCCCTTACCCCTTACCCCCCCACCCCCACCCCCCTCCTCACACTACCCTCCATTACAGATTTGACGATTCCTTGACCTTTGCTGATGTCTGTCAATCGATACCATCCTTTGGTAAAGTTGACCATAAATCGTTGTCCTCCAGCTCGTTTCAGTACCGCCTCATTACAGAATCAATCCATCCATGTATTCAGTAGTGTTCTGTCACATCACATGTCGAAATCTTCCATTTTCTTCTTGTCTCAACCATTTATCGTCCACCACTAAAGTGAGAGACTTCTTAAAACCTATTTATATTAAACATTGTTAGTGTCTTCTTTTCCGGAACAGGTTTACTTCCTGTAGCCAGTTTGCACTTTATAACCTCTCTATTTTTTCGGTTATAAGTTATTTTTCTGCCAAAATACAAGGATACTCATCTGCTGCTTTTAGTGTCTCATTTTCTTATCTGAACATCGGTAAATTTAATACTACCTCATTCCATTAATGTTAACCACACACTCATTCCGTTCACTCTTTAAACTCCTTTGCTCTCATTATGGGTTAGAGGTTTTGTCTGACAGTCATCAGCAAATCTCAGTTTTTATTTCTTCTCCCTGAACTTTACTTCACTTTCCAAATTTCTTCTTTGTTTCCTTTTCTGCTTGCTGAAGGTACATACATGAATAACATCATGTATAGTCCTCAATTCCTGACCCATTCCTTTCTCATATACTGCTTCACCTCCACGCCCTTAGATTGTTAAAACTAGAGTTTGGTTTGTGTTACGGTTGTATATAACAATACATTTCGTGTTATTTTATCCTTGCTATGACCGGAATGTCAGAACCTGTATTTGTCAGCACTATCAAGCTTTCTCTAAATCCACAAATACTACAAACGCAGGCTTACCTTTCTTTGATCCGACTTCTAAAATAAGTCGTAAGGCCAGTACTGCCTCACGCTTTGCCACCTGTCTCTGTAAGCCAGACTGCTGCCTCATCTATAACAACCAGTCTCGCTGTGCCCGCAGACCTGCTGGACGACGACATAGACGACGATTGCGAGTGCGCACACCTCATCTACTCGCGGCAGGGCTTCAACGCGTGTTACGGCTGGATCAACCGCTGCAAGGACAAACCTCTGCCAGATCTTTCAAACTGCTGACGCTCGCTGCCGTCCACCTCAATACAAACCGGTACCGCGTGGGATGGCAACAAGGAGAAGAACGCACTCAACTCCTGGCAACAGTCACCCTAGATTACAAGCAACGCCATCGAACACCTCGAATGTAACGACCTACCGGCAGTCTTGCATCTTCCTGTATTTCTCTTATATGTGCACTTCCTCTTCCACTGAAGAGTTCTAACTATTGATTCAAGTATGAAGTTGTCGGGATATGAGCGCCTGTGCTTCTTCCCATCAAAACCAGCATTACTACTTCGACACTGTAAAGACGCTGGAAAACCTATACTCTCAGAAGTTTCAGTACACAGTGTGTACAGTAACTGGACTTTCCAAATCATGTTACGAGTTACTGCACGAACGGACTTAAAATATTGATTGCCTTATTTTAGATACAAAATTTCTGTGAATGTATATAGATCAAAATTATCAGCTTGGAGATGAGTAATGATTCGAGGAATGAGCACTTCATAAGTAATAAATTAATGTCCTTGATATGTTGTAGTAATTCTGTGAATGCAACTTACACCTTGTCGTATATTTTCATCCTTTTTTACTTAATTACCGATATTATGTCGCAGCTGAAGACCATACCAAACGCACAATTGCACTCGACACCAGCAGATATTGTAATAGAATATCAGATACCGGTATTTCAACAGTATAGCTTACGTGAAAATAATTTCCTAGATACCAACACAACAAAACAATGTTTGAGAGCAAGTAGCATGGCGCTCAAGACCAATGATGTATGTCTGGAAGTTAAAGATAGTTCATTTATTTTTTTGTACTTGTATCAGTTTATATTTCCATGACATTCTGGGGCTGTGAATTTTACTTTTTATAGACGCAGCTGTTTTGCATGTATCACACTCAGAAATTGGTGTATTGACTGTGTAAATAGCTTCTATTTTGTTCAATAAAAGCTGTTTTGTAAAGCTGTGGTAACTGATTTGTACTAACTGTCTTATATTTTCTGTGTGATTCCCGGTGCTTGCCAGCTATCGTAGTTAGACGGGACCACGTTTTATGATGCATTAACCATTCTTGTAAGTGTAGCATGGTGGAGTGAACCTCTGGAAAATGGACTGCACTTTGTGTCCATTTATTTCATTGTGTCTATCCTTCCCCTTGTCGTTATTGCGCGGCTATAAACTATAGAATTTGTATTTGATTGTAGGTTCGTTTCCAGAGCAGCTATAGGACAGAGCTACATAGGTTGGCACGAAAATCTAAGTGAAATAACTCCTGTGAGGACCTAAGAAAGCTGCACCTTATCAGTAGTCTTCGAGGCTTGGTAGAATTCCCCCCCTCCCCCCCTCTCCCTCCCCCCCCCCCACCAGGAAACTCACCACTCTTGGGCGAGTTCGTGCCTGCCTACCATGCGTCCCCACACTTTACAGCATCTCTTCCCTTTTCATGCTGCATGTCCACCCTACTGCTATTCTTTTCCCACTACCTTATGGAATGTCTTGGATAGTTTCGGGAATTCGTTCCGAAGCTTCGATACCGTGGCATCGGAAAAGTCCATCTGTTTTTCTTCGTTCTCCATCTTCTCCCCTTCTCCTGCTTCGACGTTTGAGATTTCTTTGTTCCCCCTTCCTCGCTGTGGTGCGCTCCTGAAGGCCGACCCACGCATTTGATGAGTATCAGATGACAGTATAAAGCGTAATTACCAGCCCTGGGTAGACAGGTAGGGCTCGTATGTACTCTTTTGTACAGGCCAGGCTCAGGGCTAGGTGACTACCTGAGCTGTTACCTTCCCAATTGCCAGTTGGTCCCTCTGTCAGGAGTTCGGGAGGAGGACGGGGGTGTGAACAATCACCTAATGTGGATGAGGTCCCTGAGAGGGGCACAGTGGGAGACGCAGGCAATCAGGGAAGATATTTTCGCAATGAGCCAATCACCGTGTTCATCTACTAAACCTAAACGAAATGAGACTAAAGATTCAACGACTTTCCCAGCTGCATCTCGATTCCTCGTGGTGTCGCGTACTGAAAGAGGTCAGTCTTGTTACAGTTAATACGTTTATTATTCAGAATGGTGTTGATGCAATCCAGACCCTAGGAAATCCTGCTCTCGCTCCCGTAACGGGACTTTGTTATTGGGGACCAATCGTGATTTTCAAGCCCCACAACAGCTTCGCTCCTCTATGGGAATCCTGTTCCTGTCGAGGCCTATCATACACTGAATTATTAGCTTAGTGTTACTTAAACTCGGTTGCTTAATGGTCTGACAGGAGAAATCCAGACGTCTCTCTGATCAGGGAGTAAGTATGGTACATCGGGTAATGGCAAATGTTGATGCAAGCTTAGTGCACACATGCAGTCTTTCTCACATTTGATCGGTTAGTGCTCCATTCAAAGATTAAGGCAGGATATGAAGTCACCCTGCATTGTTATGTGTCAATATCATAACCACACTCACGTGTCCTGTCAATACACGGCCAAATGTTACTTATGGCAGATATCCTCACAGGGCGATTGCCCGCTTCCTCCCCACTGTAGCAATTGTTATGACGACCATGCAATCTCATCCTCTGTATGTCTCGTGTATTTAGCTGAGCGAGGTGTCCAAGAGATTCAGGTGAAGCAAAAGGTACCCGACCGTCGCTCGCAACTTGTGGACTAGTGGAAAACCCTGCATTTTACCATCTGGCAATTATACCACCGCTCGTGCTACGCTTCGCTCCACATAGGACATGGTCATGCATACTTGCGACCTCAAACATACTACTCCAGTTGTGAAATCTTTCAGTATCCCTGTCTCCTTCTCCTGCAGCTGAGCAACAAGCTACCAAACTCTTCGCCCCATGTGGTGAAATCACCTGATACGCAACTGGCAGGGCAGAAGCGACCAAATGAATCCTCCGTGAACACGTTTTACGTATCTCCATCTACAAAAGTCTGACTCTTCATGTTGTTGTTGTTGTTGTGGTCTTCAGTCCTGAGACTGGTTTGATGCACAATAATGCGTTCACTATGCTGTTTGTAGTAGCTTACCCGCATTCCTATTTTCCTATTCATTATTAAACCTACTCCTGCATTACCCCTATTTGACTTTGTGTTTATAACCCTGTAGTCACCTGACCGGAAGTCTTGTTCCTCCTGCCACCGAACTTCACTAATTCCCACTATATATAACTTTAACCTATCCATTTCCCTTTTTAAATTTTCTAACCTACCTGCCCGATTAAGGGATCTGACATTCCACGCTCCGATCCGTAGAACGCCCGTTTTCTTTCTCCTGATAACGACATCCTCTTGAGTAGTCCCCGCCCGGAGATCCGAATGGGGGACTATTTTACCTCCGGAATATTTTACCCAAGAGGACGCCATCATCATTTAACCATACAGTAAGGCTGCATGCCCTCGGGAAAAATTACGGCTGTAGTTTCCCCTTGCTTTCAGCCGTTCGCAGTACCAGCACAGCAAGGTCGTTTTGGTTATTGTTACAAGGCCAGATCAGTCAATCATCCAGACTGTTGCCCTTGCAACTACTGAAAAGGCTGCTGCCCCTCTTCAGGAACCACACGTTTGTCTGGCCTCTCAACAGATACCCCTTCGTTGTGGTTGTACCTACGGTACGGCTATCTGTATCGCTGAGGCACGCAAGTCTCCCCACCAACGGCAAGGTCCATGGTTCACGGGGGGGGGGACTCTTCATGTGTCGACCGTAAAGGCGCTAAGAAATCGAGCAAATGCAAATGAGTTTCTCCTTCCCCAACTCGCAGATCCTCCTCAATGGTGTCGCCTTGTTATACCCACACCCAGCCGACCTCCATTCCGCCGATGAGCACCTTCTGTTTTTCTGCCCTGGAATCCGCAGGCCGATCCACGGAGAAAGTTTTCTACAGCTGCTGTGATCTGTAGTGGTGAGCATTCGAAGGGTGGCACTCGCCAGCCACAGACGTAACTACCCTTCATTTGTTCCCTCCTCCCCTATCTCTGGTCACGGAACGGTCATGGAATCAAACAGGGAGGAATTACAGCTGCTCTCGGAATCGCAGCGTCAGGTTGTTTTCTGTCTTCATAAAACAAAATTCCATCCTTACGACCGCTTCGACATCCCGCGTTTCCCTCTGGTTCGCTTTGACCTAGCCCATGGGGTCGGCATTCCATCTTATAGGGGAGTCTAGCTGTTCATCCGGGATGACGTCCATAGCCAGACCATCTCACTGAACACCCAGCTACAAGCTATTGCAGTCTGCATTTTCTTTCCTCGTTTCACCTTTTCTCTTTATAAAGTCCACATCTGTCCGCCATTCGCACTTCACCAGGGCACACTCACTCCGGCTTACTGGGTCACCTCCCTCACCCTTTCTTGTTGCTCGGCGCCTTTAACGCCCACTATCCACTTCTGGGCTCTTCGGGAAAATGCCTCAGAGGTTCCCTCTTGACGTATCTTCTCCATCAACACAGCACAGACTGTCTTGACACTGGAGCACCCACGTTCCTTTCAGACCGCGCGCACACACATTCCCATATGGACCTCGCGCTCTGCACTGCCCAGCCTGCCCGTCATCTCGAGTGGTCCGTTCTCTCTGACACGTACTCTAGCGACCATTTCCCGTGCATTTTCCGCCTGCTGACGCCTACCGCACCTGTACGTAAACCCAAATGGCAGCTTTTTAAGGCTAACAGGAGGCTTTACTCCTCCCTTTTTTTGTGGTTTTAGGGCGCAAAACTTCAATGGTCATTAGCGCCCAGACTACGTTAGGAATGCACCGCCAGGCACAAGTTTAAAACAGCAACTAAAAGGGAAAACACGATAAAAGACAGACTGACAAGCATAGGATAAAAAAGAAACAGCATAATCAAAGGTCCTTAGAGAGGTTGGTCAAGTTGATAGAATGAAGAACGCGAGCAGCTGCTCGTGGGTCATCCGCTAAAATGGCATCTAGACTACAGGACAGGCCAAGATCAAGACGCAGTGTGTTAAAATCCGGGCAGGACGTTAAAATGTGGCGGACCGTCAGCAATTGCCCACATGGGCAGAACGGCGCCGGCGCAGCCGTCAGCAGATGGCGATGGCTGAACCGGCAGTGTCCAATTCGTAACCGGGCCAAAACGACCTCTTCCCGCCGAGAAGGGCGGGAGGAGGACGTCCAGGCCACGGGAAGAGGATTCAAGGCCCGAAGCTTGTTGTCTGTAAGTGCAGCCCAATCGGCATGCCACAGCGATAAAATGCGCCGACAAATGACCCCCCTCTGACGAAGGGACACAACAAGAAGCTGTCCGAGGCTGGAGGACCGCAGCCTTGGCCTCTGCATCTGCAGCTTCGTTCCCAGGGATACCGACATGGCCAGGAACCCACATAAAGCTAACCGGAGAACCGACGTCCACCAGCTGCTGGAGAGAGCGTTGGATCCGGTGCACGAAAGGGTGAACCGGATACGGATCACTGAGGCTCTGGATGGCGCTCAGGGAATCGGAGCAGATGACATAAGCAGAATGTCGGTGGCGACCTTCGACGAACAGCATTTTCCCAGTTGTGTTTACCAGGTAAAGTATCTTACGAACGTTAACCTTACCACCACGGAACGTTCCGTACCTCACACTTCGTCTTCACCGCACAGCGTCCTGGTCCCCCGGCGAACTGATACGTGCCACGACGCGATACGCGGACTGAGACGAACTATCTGTGCTTTTTAACAGTCATCCTACAATAGCGAATTGTATTTGTTACGAACATTTGCGTGCGCAGTGCCGTCGCATTCTTCGGGTAGCAAAAATATATCTGGATCGCATTTACTAGTTCTTTTAGCAGTTTTACTCCCTCTTACGTTGTGTTGGGCAACGTATGTCGGCTCTCTGCCCAAAGTTCATTCCGCGATTTCCGGCCTGACCGTAGCCAATGTCACTGTGGACCCGACTGCTATCTACAACAGCTTGGGCGACCATTTCGAGGATATTTCGAGACCACCCCGCCTTCCTCTCTGTAAATGAGTGGAGGCGGCTAGCGTGGTAGCCTTCTCCTCTCAGAATCGTGGATGCTGCAATGTCGCCTTTACTATGACGGATCCAGCCCATACTCTCGCTTCGTCCCAATCTTCCGCCACAGGACCGGCCAATGTTCACATTCAGATGCTGCTGCACCTTTCCCTTGCAAACAGATACTTTCTCCTTTCTACGTAAATAGCATTGGGCAGATGGCATCTTTCCCAGAAATTGGAGTGAAGCTGCTGTCATACCCACACCTAAACATCGTAAGGACAATCACCTTCCTTCTAGCAACCACCCCATTTCTCTCAAAAAAAAAAAAAAAAAAAGGTTCAAATGGCTCTGAGCA
This sequence comes from Schistocerca cancellata, assembly GCF_023864275.1. Lineage (NCBI taxonomy): Eukaryota > Metazoa > Arthropoda > Insecta > Orthoptera > Acrididae > Schistocerca > Schistocerca cancellata. Next base: position 30,259,111 of record NC_064631.1, on the reverse strand, counting down.
CTATGGGACTCAACATCTTAGGTCATAAGTCCCCTAGAACTTAGAACTACTTAAACCTAACTAACCTAATGACATCACACACACCCATGCCCGAGGCAGGATTCGAACCTGCGACCGTAGCAGTCCCGCGGTTCCGGACTGCAGCGCCAGAACCGCTAGACCACCGCGGCCGGCATTTCTCTCACCAGTTGTGTTTGTAAGGTGATTGAACGAGCGTATTATTCATGGCTGGTTGGTATGGTGACTCGAGACACGCAATCTACTAAACACTGCGTGATTTGGATTTCAACAGCACTGTTCGGCAATTAACCATCTTGTCACTTTTCAACCCACATCACAAATGGTCTTCTGCGGAAATACCAGACTGTCGCCATGTTTCTATTTGGAGGAAACTTAAGACACCTGCTGGAAGACTGGTATCGTCCATACTCTATACATGCGGTTTTTCCGAGATCGCCTGCCCCACTTCCTCCAAGAATGTAGACAAGAATTTTCAATGTACTTGTGGATTCAGCCTTGTAAGAAACTTCTATCTAGAACGGGGTGCCTCAATGCTCCGTCCTGAGCGTCGTTCTCTTTCCTACAGCCATTAAACCTATTATGGCGTGTCTCCCACAAGGCATCTTCTCCTCCTCCTCCTCCCCCTCCTCTTCGACGACTTTGCAATCTATTGCAGTTCTCCACGGACTTGTCTCCTTGAGCAGCGTCTTCACCGACGTCTCTATCGTCTTTGCTTGTGCAGCATTGACAATCGCTTTCGATTTTCCACTGACAAAACCGTGTGTATGAATTTGTGCCGGCGCATTGGGTTTCTTCCGTCGTCTTTTCATCGTAGGCCTGTTAATCTTCTGTTGGCTGAAACTGCGAAATTCCTGGGGCTAACGGTTGATAGGAAAATTTCTTGTTTTTCCTACGTGTGTTACCTGGCCGCATGCTATATCCGGTCCTATGTCCTACAGGTCCTAAGCGGTACTTCCTGGGAAACGGATCGGACCACCCTCCTGAGTTCGCACCGACCCCTTGTCCGTTCAAAACTAGACGGTGATTATTTCGCTTATTCCTCTACACAGCCATCCATCTTACGCAGTCTTAAGACAATCCACCATTGTGGAATATGTTCGGTCATTGACGCCTTCTACTGTAGTCTGGTTGAGTCTATGCAGAAGCTCCCAAACTGCCACTGTCATACCGGCGTGATGTCCTCGGCGGATGCGCATGCCGTTCGTCTGCCATGCGGCCACCTATCCTAAGCACTCTTTTTTGATGACTCCCTTGACTGCCAGTGTGAGGCGCGCCCTTCTTCTGTTACCTCCCGGATTTTGCTTTCGACTACTGCTCTGGCAGGTTAACTTGCCGCTACTTGCCAGGCTCCCAATGAATGTGAACCGTTCACCGCTTTGGCTTCGTGCGATAGGCAGTGTTCATCTTGGACTTCATTTGCTTCCTAGGGACACTACTCCAGATGCGATCTGTCGCTATAAGTTTCTCGACCTTCGTAATCAACTTAATGATAGCACCTTCTTGTACACCTATGGCCCTGATCGTGGTGTCGGATGTCTTCGTGATAAGCAAGAACCACTGTCGGTCTTGGCTTGCAGTGCACTGCTATATTTTTACAGCAGAGCTCATTGCCCTCTATCAGGCCACCGAGTACAGCCAGCGACACACGACTTCTAATTTCCAAGTGCTCAGATGCCCTTCAGAGCCTCTTTGTTGTACACGGTCCATTCCTTAGTGCAACGGGTACACAAAAGGTCCCACTTGCTCGCTAGTGAGGGAGCCACTGCGATGTTGATGTGGGCTGCTGGTCACGTCGGTCTGACGGGAAAAGAGACTGCTTACTATACTGCCAAGAGTGCAGTCCTACCTCAGTCTGCTAGCTCTTCCATTCCTTCGGATGATCTTCGTGTTGCAGTCTGTCGGCAGATAGTGTCACTTTGGCATCACCACTCGTCTTCGCGGGAACGAACTCCAGCAAATGAGACCTGTGCCATCGGTTTGGCCGATCTCCTCCCGGTCCTCTCGCCGCCACGAAAAGATTTTAGCTAGATTGCGTATCCTACCCCCATGAACCATGGACCTTGCCGTTGGTGGGGAGGCTTGCGTGCCTCAGCGATACAGATGGCCGTACCGTAGGTGCAACCACAACATCTGTTGAGAGGCCAGACAAACGTGTGGTTCCTGAAGAGGGGCAGCAGCCTTTTCAGTAGTTGCATGGGCAACAGTCTGGAGGATTGACTGATGTGGCCTTGTAACACTAACCAAAGCGGCCTTGCTGTTGTGGTACTGCGAACTGCTGAAAGCAAGGAGAAACTACAGCCGTAATTTTTCCCGAGGGCATGCAGCTTCACTGTATGGTTAAATGATGATGGCGTCCTCTTGGGTAAAATATTCCGGAGGTAAAATAGTCCCCCATTCGGATCTCCGGGCGGGGACTACTCAAGAGGACGTCGTTACCAGGAGAAAGAAAACTGGCATCCTACGGATCGGAGCGTGGAATGTCAGATCCCTTGGTTGTGCAGGTAGGTTAGAAAATTTAAAAAGGGAAATGGATAGGTTAAAGTTAGATATAGTGGGAATTAGTGAAGTTCGGTGGCAGGAGGAACAAGACTTCTGGTCAGGTGAATACAGGTTTATAAATACAAAATCAAATTGGGGTAATGCAGGAGTAGGTTTAATAATGAATAAAAAATAGGAGTGCAGGTAAGCTACTACAAACAGCATAGTGAACATATTATAGTGGCCAAGATAGACACGAAGCCCATGCCTACTACAGTAGTACAAGTTTATATGCCAACTAGCTCTGCAGATGACGAAGAAATTGAAGACATCTGTGATGAGATAAAAGAAATTATTCAGGTAGTGAAGGGAGATGAAAATTTAATAGTCATGGGTGACTGGAATTCGATAGTAGGAAAAGGGAGAGAAGGAAACATAGTAGGTGAATATGGATTGGGGCTAAGAAATGAAAGAGGAAGCCGTCTGGTAGAATTTTGCACAGAGCATAACTTAATCATAGCTAACACTTGTTTCAAGAATCATGAAAGAAGGTTGTATACATGGAAGAATCCTGGAGATACTAAAAGGTATCAGATAGATTATATAATGGTAAGACAGAGATTTAGGAACCAGGTTTTAAATTGTAGGACATTTCCAGGGGCAGATGTGGACTGACCGCAATGTATTGGTTATGAACTGTAGATTAAAACTGAAGAAATTGCAAAAAGGTGGGAATTTAAGGAGATGGGACCTGGATAAACTGACTAAACCAGAGGTTGTACAGAGTTTCAGAAACAGCATAAGGGAACAATTGACAGGAATGGGGGAGAGAAATACAGTAGAAGAAGAATGGGTAGCTCTGAGGGATGAAGTAGTGAAGGCGGCAGAGGATCAAGTAGGTAAAAAGACAAGGGCTAGTAGAAATATTGAATTTTATTGATGAAAGGAGAAAATATAAAAACGCACTAAAAGAAGCAGGCAAAAAGGAATACAAACGTCTCAAAAATGAGATCGACAGGAAGTGCAAAATGGTTAAGCAGGGATGGTTAGGGGACAAATGTAAGGATGTAGAGGCTTATCTCACTAGGGGTAAGATAGATACTGCCTACAGGAAAATTTGAGAGACCTTTGGATAAAAGAGAGCCACTTGTATGAATATCAAGAGCCCAGATGGAAACCCAGTTCTAAGCAAAGAAGGAACGCAGAAAGGTGGAAGGAGTATATAGAGGGTCTATGCAAGGGCGATGTACTTGAGGACAATATTATGGAAATGGAAGAGGATGTAGATGAAGATGAAATGGGAGACACGATACTGCATGAAGAGTTTGACAGAGCACTGAAAGACCTGAGTCGAAACAAGGCCCCGGGATTAGACAACATTCCATTGGAACTACTGACGGCCTTGAGAGAGCCAGCCCTGACAAAACTCAACCATCTGGTGAGCAAGATGTATGAGACAGGCGAAATACCCTCAGACTTCAAGAATAATATTATAATTCCAATCCCAAAGGAAGCAGGTGTTGACAGATGTGAAAATTACCGAACCATCAGTTTAATAAGTCATAGCTGCAAAATACTAACGCGAATTCTTTAAAGACGAATGGAAAAACTGGTAGGAGCCGACCTCGGGGAAGATCAGTTTGGGTTCCGCAGAAATTTTGGAACACGTGAGGCAATACTAACCCTAGGACTTATCTTAGAAAATAGATTAAGGAAAGGCAAACCTACGTTTCTAGCATTTGTAGACGTAGAGAAAGCTTTCGACAATGTTGACTGGAATACTCTCTTTCAAATTCTAACGATGGCAGGGGTAAAATACAGGGAGCGAAAGGCTATTTACAGTTTGTACAGAAAGCAGATGGCAGTTATAAGAGTCGAGGGGCATGAAAGGGAAGCAACGGTTGGGAAAGGAGTGAGACAGGGTTGTAGCCTGTCCCCGATGTTATTCAATCTGTATATTGAGCAAGCAGTAAAGGAAACAAAAGAAAAATTCGGAGTAGGTATGAAAATCCACGGAGAAGAAATAAAAACATTGAGGTTCGCCGATGACATTGCAATTCTGTCAGAGACAGCAAAGGACTTGGAAGCTGTTGAACGGAATGGACAGTGTCTTGAAAGGAGGGTATAAGATGAACATCAACAAAAGCAAAACCAGGATAATGGAATGTAGTCGAATTAAGTCGGGTGATGCTGAGGGAATTAGATCAGGAAATGAGACACTTAAAGTAGTAAAGGAGTTTTGCTATTTGGGGAGCAAAATAACTGATGATGGTCGAAGTAGAGAGGATATAAAATGTAGACTGGCATTGGCAAGGTAAGCGTATCTGCAGAAGAGAAATTTGTTAACATCGAGTATAGATTTAAGTGTTAGGAAGTCGTTTCTGAAAGTATTTGTATGGAGTGTAGCCATGTATGGAGGTGAAACATGGACGATAAATAGTTTGGACAAGAAGAGAATAGAAGCTTTTGAAATGTGGTGCTACAGAAGAATGCTGTAGATTAGATGGGTAGATCACGTAACTAATGTGGAGATATTGAACAGAATTGGGGAGAAGAGGAGTTTGTGGCACAACTTGACTAGAAGAAGGGATCGGTTGGTAGGACATGTTCTGAGGCATCAAGGGATCACAAATTTAGCATTGGAGGGCAGCTCGGTGGGTAAAAATCGTAGAAGGAGACCAAGAGATGAATACACTAAGCAGATTCAGAAGGATGTAGGTTGCAGTAAGTACTGGGAGATGAAGAAGCTTGCACAGGATAGAGTAGAATGGAGGGCTGCATCAAACCAGTCTCAGGACTGAAGACCACAACAACAACAACAGATTGCGTATTGGGCAATGTGGTTTTAGCCATCGCCATTTAATTGATAATTCCCCACCACTTTCTTGTCAACCATTCTCAAAGGGGAAATCCTTGTTTCTAGATCTTTGGCTTAATGTCTATTAGCTTTTAATTTATTTTACTAATTAGTGTCGTAAATTTATGACATGGACGCTTAGACGTCAGTTTTTTGGCGCCCTAAAACGATCCACCTCCTACTCTTCGTTAGGGTAGAGCAGAGCGACGGTTCGGGGCGCTCCACTATTTTTCGGCGTAATTTCCTGGTCTGGCTAGATGGTGGACTGAAGCTGTGATGTGCTCCGGCATGTAGCTTGCAAAAGTTGAAGAGATTGCTAATCCATTCTTTTTCAGCAAAGTTGTAGTCAGGTTTGTGGCGACCCCCTTTGTAGTAACCTTACAGATAAAAACAATGGTTATAAGTTTGGTATGTTGCTCAGAGCATGGAGCAAAATAGAATTCAGTAATAAAAAGTCAATCTTGAGGTGCCTGTTTAGTTTCATTTGAATTCAATTATCTTGCCTTTAATGATTAACGTTAATTTGATTGTCAGATATCGAACGAATTTTCGTTGTCTCGTGGGTCTCGCCCAGTGTGTCAGATACAACCAAGTCGTCTCCAATGTACAACAAAAGGTAGTAGAGATAATAGATTCCTGGTTAGGCATTATGTTGAGATAGGAGATAAGTTTGAAGTTTCATTTTGTAGTGAAACAGAACGATTCACACGGGTAATAAATGCAACGGCCATTGATTTTCGACTCCCCACGTAGTTGTGTACACAAACCTGTAGGCAAAGGGCGTTCTTGATGTAGTTCAGTATAGGATTTTCGTGTCTCGTGTTCAAAGAAAGCCTAAGGCGAGGTCCAATGTACAGCTTTGACTTACAAGGTCGTGTTAGGTGCACAGTCATTGCAAGATGATCGTTCTTTTTGAAATTCATATCAGGACAGATACGTGCGTGTGAAGAATTTAGTAGGATGTAATAAATTTCGTACGTACCTAATTTAAGAATATTTTTGTCCGCTTAGTCCCGTGTCCCGCAACAGCGTATTTAATAATGTTCCCGGAAAATTCAAATAATGTCAGTAATCTCAGTTGCTATTTAATTCAAAGTATTTCCAGTAGAATGAGAATGAATGACGGGCATGATGATCATGTGAGAGCAGTACAAAGAACAGGAGCAACGTAATGTTCCTTTCCTCTTCCCGTGTATATTTAAAATTAAGAGATCGCTTGTGCACCATCAAAAATTTTTCACCTTTTAATATCCGTTGTGACGTACTATACATCTGATTCTGAAACTATAAGCTTTATTACAGAAACTGTAGTTAATACGTAATATATGTAATAGTGTATTTATATCTGACTGTGTATAATTGATTGTAATTGTAATGGAAACATTGTAAATTGCTGGGTAAGGGCCAAGGAAACTTTACTGAAATGTATCGACGGCAGCGACGTAATGACAGTAGCTGTGCCGTTGTTTGTTTTTGTGTATGGAGAGTCGGTCGCGTTGCGAGCAGAGAGGAGGCAGAACAGCTTCAGTGATTAGAGTCCGGATGTGTTTGTTGGGCGTTTTAAGACAATGTGAATGGTTTCAAATCTAAAAATACGAGTAAAGACAAAGCTTATTTAAGAAAAGTCCATCGAAGATGCGACTGGGAACGTAAATACATGTTACACTGCAGGAAGTTACAAAACCAGTGTGATATGTCCGTTAAGTAATCCACTATCTGATCACAAATAGCTGGACGTCTGTATGTGAAGATTAATGTAGGATGCGTGTACCTTTGGCCTTTCTTATGGCCAGGACATTGCTCAGAACACTTCCAATGAAGTGTCTCAGTGTCTGTAGAGGAATGTGAAGTATCTGCCATAGCAGAATAGAAACACGGAAAACACATGTCCGAAAACAATTTACTGGACTCAACAAAACGAAACAATAATAGAATTTCCAAAAGAACAACAGACACTATCCCAACTGCGGATCGTCACCAATATACAATAACGAAGAAAAGGCCCGACTCGCCACAGAGAGAAATCGCAATCAACAATTATACAATGGCAAGATGTTTGTGGAGTCCACCACTTCCACTGGCATATGATCGGCCAGCTACAAGAGGCGTCTGTGGTTGTTGCAGCAGCTCTGCATACGTCCAAGTGGTGCGTCGAACTATCTTTGCCTGTACTGCGTCGCCTTATAAAGCCCGTTTGGTGGATGCATCTGCCGGAACTATTTGCGATCGCGTGCCTGGCGTATCAAGCTAGTTCCTGGGCTAGCTGTGGCGTCTGGTGAAGCTGTTCTGCAGTCTTCTCGAACGGGTAGCGGTCCCTGGCGGCCGTTAGTGGAGACACGGTGGGGGTCGTGGCCGCCGGTGCATATTTGTGTTAGCAACACAGACGACAAAGGTTTTCCTGGTGAATATACTCCCTGTGGTGCAGGCATCCCGTGTTGGTTGAACGTGAAGTGGGATGTCGATTCAGTAGGCGCTACGATGTATGAAGACTGTACGTGCTTGAGAATTTTCCGGCAAAATGATGGTCAGGTGCTGCAGAAAGTGTCATCACTTCTGTCTCTAAGCTGGTCGTAGGTTGTGTTCCAAAAACTGCTACAAGTTCGTAGACCGCGCCACTCGAACTGTCAACACAACTGCAACTGCTAAGAGTTTCCTAAGACTTCCACATTCCTGGTAACTGGTTATACACAATGCTAGTGACTACTTTGAAGGGCCAGTAAAACTCTGAAACACCTATCTATTTTGTACGAGCTGTAAATAAATAGTTGACACTATTAAAGTTCCAACACTCGTAAATAAAAGAGCACTAGCCCAGCAATAGCAGAGCGAAACTTGCTCTTGCTTTCCACTTTTTTGATACTTATAGGTCAACAGTATACAATTCTATTTCGTGCTTAAAATTGAATATACAACTTCCTTTGAATGGACGAATGGAAGTTCCTCCTACCACGTGCCGTGCGTTCCTTGTCTGTTGCACGCTGTGTGGTTGATGTAGCGTACTGTAAGTAACAGAATGGTTCAGTATACATGTCCAGCGGACAGAAATGCCCGAAAAGGCTTGAAATGTTACGTGGTGTGATTGGTGCCTGTCAGGTTATTTGTTTTGGTACAGCCGTGCTAACTCTCTATCTTTCCCATCTGATTGGCCGTACACAAACATCATCTCGGCTTGTTTCCGACGTGAATACCGGACCATACAGCTGTTTACAGCACGGTGCGTCAATCACACAGCCTGAAACACATCAGGTTCAAATGGCTCTGAGCACTATGGGACTTAACTTCTGAGGTCATCAGTCCCCTAGAACTTAGAACTACTTAAACCTAACTAACTTAAGGACATCATACACATCCATGCCCGAGGCAGGATTCGAACCTGCGACCGTATCGGCCGCGCGGTTCCAGACTGTAGTGCCTAGAACCGCTCGGCCACTCCGGCCGGCGAAATGCACAAGGAACACATGGCACGTGGTAAGAGGGACTTTTATTCGTCAGCGCTATCTGCCTTGGTAACGATGCATTTCCGTTTACATGTTCACAGGACCGTTTTTTCTGCATTATAAGTCAGGAATCCGTCGCTGCAGTTTGTGGGTTTTATCAATGTTATATATATATATATATATATATATATATATATATATATATATATATATATATATATATATATATATATATATATGGAAACATTCTAAAACGAAAGCATATGTGTTTTTTAACACAAACTTATGTTCTTTTAAATGGACCTCCTATATTTTTTCTTCAGAAATCCATAGCATGACAAAGCACATACACACTGGCGTTGATTGCATCGCAGTATTCCCGTATTATTCGTTTCGGACCTCTTGATAAGTATGGAGGTGTAATTACGCATGTCAATCACATCGCGATTACGGGCAGCATGGGGTTCGCGCCTGAGGCTCAGGACGTGCGCTAGCAGCATGCCGGGTATTTCGAGCGTCAACTTCGCGTCTCAATATCTCGGGATGTAATGGGAATATTGCGATGCAATCAACGCCATTGTGTATGTGCTTTGTCATGCTATGGATTGCTGAAGAAAAAATATGGGAGGTCCATTTAAAAAAAAAACATAAGCTTGTGTTAAAAAACACATTTGCTTTCGTTGATAAATCGTAAAAGTGCATAAATGAAATTACATGCAGGAGGTGTAAGACCTTGCTAACGCTGGAAATTAAAGAATATGTTCTTTTTTCGTTGTTAGAAGAACCAACTTACATCAGAATCTTCACGTTACTTGATGTGACTTTATTTCTCGGTCAAAGAAGTTTCGATTTCAGAGGCTTATCTCAGAAAATTGGAAATCCACGTAATGGAAATTTTCTCGGACTATTAAAGCTCTTGAGTCACTACGACCCAGTTATCACAGAATACATTAACAGGGCAGAGATCTACAAGGAACGGAAAAACGTTGCAAGTGCATTGACTGTCAAGTGATACTGAGAGTGAATTTATTTCTAGTTGTGCCCATTACGTCAGGGAACACCAGAAGCATTATTCAATTGTTGTTGATGGAACTTCTGATTTAAATGATGTTAAACAGGCAACATTGATCCTTCAATGTGGAAATTTAAGAGTATAAACAAGAAATAAATGAACGGTTTCGGAGTTCGTGGGCTGTAACCAGAAAACAGGGGTTGCTATTCAGTTCGATCACACTTGTGAAATAATCAATTCCCATCAATGAATGCCACGAACAAGAACATAAGAGGATGTTATAAAGGAGCTCATGCTAATTTTCTTGCATGGAGTCCTCTTGCAAAATTCTCTGTGTGTTTGTCGTTACTTTATGCGGTGTAAATGGAGCTAAGAGCTGTGACGAAGCAGATTCCTTTTTTGGGAGTGATTCAACTTCTTTACGACCGGTTCAACTGCTGTCCACGACGATGAGATATTATGAACCAGTATGTTGGAAGTTCTTCATATTCCATGTCTGATACCCACTGAAATGCACTGGTTGACGCTGTAGGACCAATTGCAGCTGACTTGGAGGAGATGGCCACTGCTGCTGAAAATTTTTCAGCTGAAACACATTGTGTGATACATGTTTCTTTGGATTATGGAAGGAGGTCTTTCAAATGTTGAGTCATGACATCAGGTTGGCTCATGTTGATGGTAGCAGCTGACTACTGAATCAAAGTACTACAAGCTCGCAATACGACCATCGATATTGAGATAAGACATATTAGCAGCCTACTAAATAACTTAAAAATCTTCGCGAAAACCGGGACACCATTCTCCCTGAATCTAAAGTTGTTGCCAGTGCAATTAATATCTATCCTGAACTTCCTGTGTACTAATAAGATGGTCATTGGTATGCAGTGACAGATGTAAATTCAGAAGATTTGTTCAAGATAAAAGGTTTTTATGTCCTACTTCACAATATAGTGCCTACCATGAAAACCTGATCTGAAACAGTGAAGATTATAGATGAAACATTTGGGTTTTTATGGAAATACACAGAGACAACAGATGATCAGGTCGCTAAGGCGTACAAGTTATTTAACAATGATTACGGTAATGTCATGACAGATATAGAAGAAGAAATTAAATATTTCGAAACTGTTCATACATTCAACTATGCATAGCTTTGAAAAAATTAGACCTCTTGAATAAGATGCACGAGCATAAAATTCCAAACTCATTTCCGAGCATATCTATAACTATGTATAATGTAATAAACGCCCGCCCATTTGACCGTCCAGTCTAACGCACGGCTTTCCGGTCGGGAAGGAGCGCCTGGTCCCCGGCACGAATCTGCCCGAAGGATTGTGCCGAGGTCCGGTGAGCCGGCCAGTCTGTGGATGGTTTTTAGGCGGTTTTCCATCTGGCACGGCAAATGCTGGTTGGTTCCCCTTATTCCGCCTCAGCTATACTATGTCGGCGATTGCTGCGCCTACAAGTTCTCCACGTACGCGGACACCACCATTACTCTACCACGCAAACATAGGGGTTACACTCGTCTGGTGTGAGACGTGCCCTGGGGGGGTCCATGGGGGGCCGAACCGCACAATAACCCTGGGATCGGTGTGGGGCGGCGGAGGGGTGAAGTGGACTGAGGTAGTCGTCGTGGGGTTGCGGACCACTGCGGTTGCGGCAGGGACGGAGCCTCTCCGTCGTTTCTAGGCTCCCGGTTAACATAACATAACATAATGTAATAAAAGTACTGGAAGGACTTCATAGTAAAATGAGTGTGGAAATTAGAGCACTACCTTAGTAATGGCACATCACGACTTAATGCGAAATTTCTTCTTCTTCTTTCGTTTCACCCTCTTTGGGGTACGCTGGATCAATCATTTCTTTGTGCGTTGTTCTTTTCTTAGGGCCCAGTATTTCTTCATTCTTTCTGATCTTCTTCTCCTCTCTTCTTCCGAGATGAAGGATTTGGACTTTTGTGTGGATTTGTCTTGGAACCTTATGTTTTCATCTTTAGTAAGTAATTTAGCAGTTCGATCAATAAGTGAATTTTCTGAAATACTTAATTCCACTAGGTCTTTCTCAGTTTCTTTAAACCAGTTGGGCTTCGTTTTTCGGTTACGGAAGAAGTCAAAGATTTGTTTAGTTAATCTGTTGGAATTCATTCTGAGAAGATGACCATAAAAATTTATTCTCCTTTTTCGCATAGAATCTGAAAGTTTTTCAATTTTCTTGTAGAGAGTTTCAGTTTTGATGTATATAATCTTAGTGTCCTGAAATTTTAGCCAAATGATTTTTCTTAAAATTTTTCTTTCCTTTACCTCAATTTCTCCATTTGGCCATTAAAATTCATGTTAAGTGTTTCTGCTGCATACAGTGCTTCTGGCTTAATCACTGTCTTGTAATGTGTAATTTTGGACCCTCATGAAAGGGATTTTTTGTTGTATGTATTTTTTCTTAGCTGGAAGGCCAATTCAAGTTTATTTTTTCTGAATTCAATTGCTTTGCTTTCCCCAGCATTCCAACTAATCCATTCTCCGAGATATTTGAATTCTTTTACTATTTCAATCTTCTTTTCTTGAACTTTGAGGTATTTACATGAGTGCTTGATGTTTGTCAATATCTTAGTTTTTTCAGAGGAGATGTGAAGACCAATTTTAGCTGCTTGTTTCTTTAGTTCAAGGATTTGCTCCCGTGCTTCTTCCACTGTTTCAGCAAACAGGGCCATATCATCTGCAAAAGCAATGCAATTTACTTCAAGGTTCTTCTTTTTGCAACCCAGTCTTATGCCACTCTTAATATTTGTGTTCCATTCCTTGACTACTTTCTTAAGCGCACAATTGAACAGCAACGGTGAGAGCCCATCGCCCTGCCGCACTCCCGTTTTTATTTCAAAGGGTTCCGATAGTTCGCCCATAAATTTAACTTTCGAAAATGTATTTGTAAGGCTCTCTTTTATAATATTAGTTGTTTTCTTATCCAAACCCATTTCTCCCAGGACTGATAACAGAGATTCTCTATCAATCGAATCATACGCTTTTTTGAAATCGATGAAGGAGATTACGTATGTCTTTGCCCTTGATTTTTGATATGCCATAATGTTTTTAAGGTTTTGTATTTGTTCCGAACATGATCTACCCTTTCTAAAAGCTCTCTGATATTCCCCGATTTGTGGGTCCAATTGCGGCTCTGCCCTGTTCAAAAGGACTTTAGAAAGAATCTTGTACGTTATATCCAGCAGTGATATTCCTCTGTAATTGTTGGGGTCTGTCTTCAAACCTTTCTTGTGGATAGGTTGGATGAGAGCTGTTCTCCATTCTGTGGGGATCTCTTCTTCTTTCCAGATTTGATCGAAAACACACTTTAGGGATGGAACTGCATTTTTGTCAGCCTTTTTCCATACTTCGGCCACTATTTGATTTTCTCCGGACGCCTTGTTGTTTTTAAGTTCTGAAATGACCTTCTGTAGTTCTTCAGTCGTCGTTGGTTCTGAATCCGGCTTCTCACGGTTATTTGGGATGGATTCAAATTTTTCAAGGATGGGTTCACAATTCAAGAGTTTCTCAAAGTAGTCTGCTAGTATTTTGCAGTTTTCCGTGTTGTTGTGAGCGATGGTCCCATTTACATCTCGAAATTGGAGGGTGGGTGCTTTGTGTCTAGATAACCTTTGTTTGAAAGATCTGTAAAAGCTCCTTGTGTTGTTTTTAGCAAATTCTTCATCAATTTGGAGGAGAGTTTTGTTTTCATGTGCCTTCTTAATCCTTTTTATATTTTTATCTACCAGTTTTCTAACTGTAATGAAATTCACCCTACTTTCTTCTGTTTTCTGTGATTGCCAATTTTGTCATGCCTGTTTTCTTGTTTCAATGAGGGCATCACATTCCAGCGACCACCAGGCATGTTTTTTACTTTTTTTGTTAGGTGCTATCCGTTCAGCTGTAGTAATGAGGTTTTCCTTGATATGCCCCCAGCTTTGTGTCTGAACGGTTTCTGTTGCTTTTGTGAATTCATCTGATTTTAATATATTTTCCGTGCTCTTCTTCCGACCCTTAATTTGTTTCATGCTGCGTTTCCTGTTTGGGATGACTTTGAACTTAGTTTTAGAAAGGTAACGGTCTGAATCCAAGTTTGCAGCCCTGAGTACCCTAACGTTCATGATTTCTTTGCTAGAAATCTTCTTGGTTGCCACATGATCAAGCTGAAATTCCCCAAGGCTAGGATTTGGGGATACCCATGTCTTTTGTCTTCGTGGTAGTTTCTTGAAAACTGTGGATTTAAGAATTAAATTGTGTGCTTGGCAAAGTTCTATTAGTCTCACACCATTTCTGTTTGTTCTCTTGTGTGCAGGATAGTTTCCAACTATTTTCTCATACACTCCTGGAAATTGAAATAAGAACACCGTGAATTCATTGTCCCAGGAAGGGGAAACTTTATTGACACATTCCTGGGGTCAGATACATCACATGATCACACTGACAGAACCACAGGCACATAGACACAGGCAACAGAGCATGCACAATGTCGGCACTAGTACAGTGTATATCCACCTTTCGCAGCAATGCAGGCTGCTATTCTCGCATGGAGACGATCGTCGAGATGCTGGATGTAGTCCTGTGGAACGGCTTGCCATGCCATTTCCACCTGGCGCCTCAGTTGGACCAGCGTTCGTGCTGGACGTGCAGACCGCGTGAGACGACGCTTCATCCAGTCCCAAACATGCTCAATGGGGGACAGATCCGGAGATCTTGCTGGCCAGGGTAGTTGACTTACACCTTCTAGAGCACGTTGGGTGGCACGGGATACATGCGGACGTGCATTGTCCTGTTGGAACAACAAGTTCCCTTGCCGGTCTAGGAATGGTAGAACGATGGGTTCGATGACGGTTTGGATGTACCGTGCACTATTCAGTGTCCCCTCGACGATCACCAGTGGTGTACGGCCAGTGTAGGAGATCGCTCCCCACACCATGATGCCGGGTGTTGGCCCTGTGTGCCTCGGTCGTATGCAGTCCTGATTGTGGCGCTCACCTGCACGGCGCCAAACACGCATACGACCATCATTGGCACCAAGGCAGAAGCGACTCTCATCGCTGAAGACGACACGTCTCCATTCGTCCCTCCATTCACGCCTGTCGCGACACCACTGGAGGCGGGCTGCACGATGTTGGGGCGTGAGCGGAAGACGGCCTAACGGTGTGCGGGACCGTAGCCCAGCTTCATGGAGACGGTTGCGAATGGTCCTCGCCGATACCCCAGGAGCAACAGTGTCCCTAATTTGCTGGGAAGTGGCGGTGCGGTCCCCTACGGCACTGCGTAGGATCCTACGGTCTTGGCGTGCATCCGTGCGTCGCTGCGGTCCGGTCCCAGGTCGACGGGCACATGCACCTTCCGCCGACCACTGGCGACAACATCGATGTACTGTGGAGACCTCACGCCCCACTTGTTGAGCAGTTCGGCGGTACGTCCACCCGGCCTCCCGCATGCCCACTATACGCCCTCGCTCAAAGTCCGTCAACTGCACATACGGTTCACGTCCACGCTGTCGCGGCATGCTACCAGTGTTAAAGACTGCGATGGAGCTCCGTATGCCACGGCAAACTGGCTGACACTGACGGCGGCGGTGCACAAATGCTGCGCAGCTAGCGCCATTCGACGGCCAACACCGCGGTTCCTGGTGTGTCCGCTGTGCCGTGCGTGTGATCATTGCTTGTACAGCCCTCTCGCAGTGTCCGGAGCAAGTATGGTGGGTCTGACCCACCGGTGTCAATGTGTTCTTTTTTCCATTTCCAGGAGTGTATCTTTTTTCTTTACCAATCTGTGCATTAAAATCTCCAAGAAGAATGATGATGTTTTTATCTGGAATTTTCTGAATAACGTCATCTAGATGATTCCAAAAGGCCTCCACTTTTTCTTTGTTTTTCCTCTTGTCCTCGTTTATAGGGGCATGTGCATTGATAATTGTGTAGGTTTTGTTTGTGCTCGTGAATGTGAGACTTGAGATTCTTTCTGATGGGGAATCAAAGCCAACTATTGACTTCAAGATTTGTTTGTTGATTATAAAGGCTGTCCCAAGATGTGGTACATTTTTCATTACTCTCGGTCCCACTTTCCCTTTGTATATCCTAAAACCTTCGGAATCGAAGGTATCTGTATCCATGTATCCTGTTTCTTGAATGGCTGTTATGAGTACGTTGTGGTTCTTTAGCGTATCTGTTAGATGTTTTAGTTTTCCGGTTTTCAACAATGAGTTTGCATTGAAAGTTGCTAGGTACGTTGATTGCCTATATTGAAATTTGGATAAGATTCCAAGAGACTCCGACTTGTCTTTGTGCAATGTTGCAGACTCCCCAGAATCCGGTCTGCTGACGTACTGGCGTACGGTGGATCGTCCACCTGGGGTAAAATAGTTTACATGACACACTTGCGTGATTGATAAAAGTTATTTTGGGTGTGGCCCAAAGGCCACAAAATGTACAACCAAGATTGTGAGTCCTGGAGGTAGTTCTTCCGCTCTCTCCGCCGTTGGGAATCTGAACTTGCTCTTCCGCCTTTGAGACCGTTGACCAGGTCTCACCTAGTAACCCTAGGCAGGGGCCCTTACAGGGTGCTACCATCCGGAGCCAGATGGACGCAGGTTTTTTAACGAGGTGTTACTCCTCCCCCTCCTCCTTCCTCATCACTTGCGAAATGAGACCCCGGAGTTGGGACCGGCAGCGGTGGAGTTTTAATACGAAATTATTATACACAGACAAAAAAAAATCACAAATCGAGAAAGGAGTTCTGCGTCGTAAGCGAAAATTGGTAGGCGTGTTTTTGCATCTGGAAGATGGTGTGCACTCAAATTTCGCGTCAGTCGCAGAACAGTGACGATAGTAGCGCCAATACGAGGGTGCAAGCCAGGTATGCTTTAAATACGCGCTGCAGCGGTCGTGAGCATTGAGACTGGACGTGGTGAGTTGACGTTAGTCAAGAATTCCTTTAAGACGACGAAGACGCCATTATCAGCACCTCACTGACTTTGAACGAGGTTGCGTAATAGGGCTGCGGGAAGCTGGGTGTTCCTTCTGGGATACTGCAGACACTTGGCAGGAACGTAGCCACGTACATGATAGCTGGCAGCGGTGTTGAAGCGGATGTACGGTCGCATGGAGACCGCGCTCCGGACGGCCACGTGCCACGACCGAGGGGGAAGACCATCGTGTTCGGCGTCTGGCTCTGGCGCACCATACACCATCTGCAGCAGCAGTTTGATCAGCAGTTGGCACAAGATTTACGCAACGAACTGTTACAAAACGGTTACTTCGAGGACAGCTCCAGTGCGATTCCACTGACCCCACATTACCGCCACCTGCGACTTCAGTGGCATCCAGTGGGAACTGTAGCATTATGTGATTGCCTTATCATTTTAAATCATTCACTAATCGAGCAGTCGCTCGGCGACAGCTACAGTTAGCAAATAATGTTGCTAGAATGTAAAAGGTGAACGACCTGTGACGTAACTTGTTTATTGTCGAAGCGCCGTCAGAGATGCAGTGAGTTATTGACTTTGAAAACCGCGGTGCGAAAAACGGACAGAAGAAGAACACTTTTACACATTTTTTTTTGAGGTACGAGATATTCTCGATGAACAGTTACTCATTCTTCTCTTGTCTCCTGTAACTTGTGTCGGACGCGCATGTCTTGCCGCCGTATTATTATTGTTAAAAATAATATTGTTCTAGTGTAAAGTAAATGTGTAATACTAAAAGTGCCTAGCAGTAGATTTATTGTGCGACGTGTATGTGAAAACGTCAAAGGAATTGTTTTCATTAAGAGAAGTGCCAGTCAAAACGGCATCCATGCTAAATCGTTCATTGCAGTGTAAGTTCGTCTATTAATTGCCATAAATTCAGAGTTAAATGGAACTGGTGTATGGACTATTCATTTACTATAGAATCTATGTCTCACTTCTTCATGAAATTATTTAATTTTCTAAATGTTTCTGCCAAATAGAGAGTTCACAGGCACGAATTCTTTCGTCGAGTTCGGACGGAAGTTGCATGCAGCGAAATATTTTCTCCGCGCCATATTCTACTGGTAAATGCATGCTAAACTACGGTCCCTTAGGAAATTCATGTTGAGCTATCCAACATAATTATATTTTGAATAGGCATTTACTCTCCTCTGCAATGCAACTTCCGACTGATCAGACGATTCAACAAGAAACAGTCGCACACAGTCGGCGTTCGCAAATATATTTCCACCGCTGATTATAGCTATATGTTACAGCACAAAAGTAACATGTTGTTATAATTAGCGACTACGAACGGGGACATTTATAACTGTATGTTTATGTATACACATTACGTAAACATATCGTTATAGAACCCATTGGAGAACGGGATGGGAGTATGTCGTGTTTTCTTATGGAAGCTGCTCGTGCCTAGGTGCCAGTGATGGTCGCGCGCTGGTTTAGAAGGGAGCCAGTCGAGGGCCTGCAGCTACCCTGTGTGTGTGCCAGGAGGACTGGACCCACACCTGGAGCTATGTGCGGGGTGAGACTTCGCATGTCAGCATGAGCACTCTCGTGATTACGGCGCACGCCCAATCGCAAATTCCTACGTCAGTCTGGTGATTTGACATGTTCTGCTGCCATAGCCAGCGGCACTAACCGTCCCGGTATTGGCCAGCCAACTGCAACAGACATGGAATTCCATCCCACAATCTGACATCCGGCGCCTGTACAATACTATGCAAACACGTCTGCATGCTTGAATTCAACATTCTGGCCGTTGTACCGGCTATTAGTGTACCAGCATTCTACATTTCCAATAACTTATCTCGCACTTACGTTAACCCATGATCTTGCAACGTTAAACACTTAAATTTCTTATCTAGACAAATATATTGCAGAAATTTCGTTACTCTACACTACTTATTTTCTGCTGTTTTGATTCTTCCCGTCAGTATATTTGAGTTAAAACCTGCAAATACGTTTACAAATGTTACTTAAATTTGTAGTTACCGCAGTGTATTCTAGTTCTGATTGAAAATGTGTATGCAAATTAGAAATGCGAACGCAGGAAATGTGTTCGAAAAAAAAAAAAATGTACTTGAGGTAGGTAACTTAACTTTCAGTGTTACTTCTGTTATTAGGGAGACGGTTTCTCCGCACTTTCGTAGAAAAACCATGACATGAATTTTAATACCCGAAACTAACAAGGAAACTGCGCATCGCCCCCCCCCCTCCTCCTCCTCCTCCTCCCCGCCCCTCGGATTTAGTGGTAACATGGCCCAGTGAATAGCCCGTCGAAAGCTGAAAACAGAAAAAGCAATAGAACAGGAACGTGTACTGAAGTGTGAAAAAAAAGTAAAATGGAATCAGTGAGCGGTATAAGAAACAAGAAACGCAATAAGGAGTAGCCTGAAACAGCGGCTGCGTCGTCGATAAGTGGCCGTGTATTGGACCACCAAGCAGCCCAGCCGTGCTCAGAATCCCCTCGTACCATTTATTTATTTTTTTTTCACAGCATTATTAACTGTCCGTCCGATCATTGAAATGATTCTCTTTCTGTAGTCTTGGCAGTTATCACACTATACATTGGTTACAGAATATGCCTCATGTCGTAAGAATACGTTACCGTCGCGAGTAAATGCGATGAACAGTGAGAAGGCTAGATACCACATACAAATCTCACAGAAATGAAAACAACAAATAAACGGGTGTGAACTATGTTACAATAAAGGAATTCAAGACTTCCAAAACGGAAAGCAACTTCAAAAACGTTAAAAGCACGTGTTTTGACAGAGCACAGAGAAGCTCTGTGACTGTGAAACTGTTGCGTTCATTTGTTGCAGCTTATGTGACAAACTATTATGTTTTCATAATTTTCTTTGGAGTGATCACGTTCGCTTCATACGAACACTTAAATCGGTAAAGGGGGCATATCTCACTCACCAAGCATAAAAATTGAGAGTGTCGATAAGAGATTCCTATCATGCGACACACGTACTGCCGCTAATGCCGTGTATGACACACCAGACGTCTTTTCCGTCCGCAGCTCGTGGTCGTGCGGTAGCGTTCTCGCTTCCCACGCCCGGGTTCCCGGGTTCGTTTCCCGGCGGGGTCAGGGATTTTATCTGCCTCGTGATGACTGGGTGTTGTGTGCTGTCCTTAGGTTAGTTATGTTTAAGTAGTTCTAGGGGACCGATGACCATAGATGTCAAGTCCCATAGTGCTCAGAGCCATTTGAACCATTTTTTGAACGTCTTTTTTGGTGGAGGATTCGGCTGACTTGTTGCCTTGTCATCAAACGTTTGAGGTTCCCACTCGAAAGCCACTTCCTTTCGGCCGCTAAGACAGTAGTTGTGCAGAATCATCATTAAAGGTCACTTCCTTTACGGCTGGCTATGCAAAGGACGTTACACCACAACACAGACACAAATTTCAATAAAGCGAGCAGGAGAAAAAAATTAGTAATATTGCCACGAAGGTGGTTTGAACACAGCTCGCCCGCGTAGCATTCACACACCGTACCCACTTAACCATCACAACATGTCTCTTCACCCTTCTCTATATTGCACATCCTGCTCTTGGATCACCATCGAAGAGTCTTGCAGAGAATATAGCAAGTCCATAAACCACCACTTTTACACTCACAAAGCTTTTTTTTCTAATTGTCCTTAGAACCAGAAATCCTGTTAACCAGTCCCTTGCTGAATTATTAACACACGTGCAAACACTATCAGTCCCTACTTCTCACATATTGTCCATATACTATGACCAACAGAAATGTGTGCAGTAAAATGTAACTTATAAGTCACTTAATTTGATGAACTGGTGTCAATTACAATTTTATAACATAAGAATACAATAACAAAGTTACAAAATACATCATTAAAGAACATAACAATACAGATAACATTTGTAGTAAAACAGGCTTTACAAAAGAATAGAAATAAACATGTACATCAGTGTTACAAGAATTATGACATAAGTTCATACATAAAAGATCAGAATAACTTTTGAAACATCAACTTCACACATGAGCATTAAAACAAAACAGAATAAATAATGTCTAAGCATCTTTACAAAGTAAATAACATATTATCAGAAAAATTCTACAACATAACTCTTAGTAGATAAACACATAGAGACAGGAAAAACAAATTCACACAGTGTAATAACACAAAAATACAGGACAGGGTTTGTTTTCAGTGTGACATTTGGTACTGCAGTCCAACCCAAAACTTCATTCTGTAGATCTTTCCTCTTATTTCAACATTTGTTTCCACCAAAAAAAAAAAAAAAAAAAAATCCAATCCAAGCATGCTTTCTTTATTTATATGTTCACATATTTCTTGCCTCATTATTTATTTTCCATTATCTTACCTCATCATTTATTTCCAAGAAAATCCTACCTAAACCTGTTGTCCATAAACCCTACTTTTTTGTTCATAACCTCTTTCAAAATACTTTTTGGGCCAAACCATTTTCTTATAGCTTCTCAATGCATTTCTTCCAATTTATCACAACTCGTTCTCTCATATAGCCTACCCCATCTTCAGCTAACTAAAATCTACTGAGCTCAGATGCTAAACTAAGGGACGAGGCAATGCAGCAGCACAAAACAATTAACACAAGCAACAATGACAAAAAATTGCAAATTGGCAAAGCAAGCAGCATTAAATATAAATTAGCAAAGCAATTGCAATATTACAACTAATACAAGGCAATATGCAACAAACAAGAAAAATAAATCAGTAGTAAAACTGGCTTAACAGAGTAATATAAAGCGAAATTTAGTAGCACGATGCCTGGCAAACAGCAGCAGCAAATGCAATAACTTATACCTAAATATGACATAGCTCAAGCAGAAAAAATATTACACTAAAGACAACAATGCAGATAAGGGAAATGTCTATTCACATCTTAATGTCTATGTAATTAAAGTGGTGCACCACAACTTATTCTACGAAAAATATTACCAAGTAGTTAAAAAGAAAATTATGTATGCAAGTCCAGTGAAGGGAAATGTCTTTTTTTGCTCCTTCGTTTTTTTAAGTAGATCATGAAGTTATTATTTACTGGATCTGTAGGCATAAAATATCTATATTAGTACATCTATAAAATTTTATTTTAACCAATGCCGCAGTGCAGCTAGAAACTACATATTAAACAAAATGAGCAAACTCTCAACTAGAAAGACAATAGATGTAAAACGTTTGTCATCATTTCATTAGACATTTTAGTAAATATCATAAATTAAGAGCTCCACAGTATAATCATATGTTTTCAAGTTTGAGCGTGTCGTATTTGCGATGCTTTCTACAAAGAAATGTCAGTAGCGAGGATAATGGCCAACTTTTTTCTCCACCTGTGCCGCTGAAAGGCACACACTAATGACTTTTTCCAGGCGACTGTCATGCAGCTGGGTGCCCAAGACGCATTATGTGAAGGTCACTCAACTTTCTTACTGAATTGTTTATGACACCAGTTTGCACTACAGTGACAGTCTCATATAAAAAATTTCACAGGTCGAGAATTTGCGTTGCAAATGTGTAGAAACAAAATCCTATGAATATAACAATGTGCAAAAATTTTCGCCTGCATTGTGATACATTCACGCATTTACACACATTTCATAATTCTTATGATTCACAGCTTATTGATCATAAACATACCTCAACAGCATAATACACATTGTCATCATAATAATAACATCATAACAGATCAATCACATCTCAGAATCGTCAAAGCTTCTTTCAATAATTTCAAGACCTTCAATAAAATCATCTACCTCAAACATACTTCAAAAATCATGATCCCTTACCAAATACATCATTCAAAGCTCTCATAGTACCACAATGGTTCTGAAAAAAATATGAACAGTTCACAAAGTACAGACAAAATACAATTTCATAAGTGTGAAATTATCCAACTGTGTAACTGCGTAAACATGTGTCACTGATGTAGTAAAAAAAAATGTTTGTTTCTCTGTTAAATAATCAGATAGCTGTGTAATTCTGTGTTAGAGAAATATGGTACCGATGTGTAAAGTCGTATAAGCAAGTACCATATTAGCTAGGGCTCCTTGTGCTTGCCACACACATGGTACACAAAGTAAGTGTGTACCCCCCTGAGAATTAATGTAATTGTACCCTCAGGTGTTACAGATTACAGCAATGGAATGAAATGTATCACCGAAAACTTCCTTTGTAATTCAAAAATTTTTAAAAATAAATGTTTTAAGTACAAAATCACTCAAATACATGTACTGCTGCACTAAATTGTGCGTGTTGTTGTAACATAATCTCTGTCATTACTTAAGGGTAAAAAATGTGCCAAGTGTCGTAATTATCGTCGTCCGTAAGCAAAGTTACGTAGAAGTCAATCTACTTACCTCGTAATAAACAAAATCGAAATGCTATGCGTGTAGATATCGTAGTTATTATGCACAGTACCGTGATCAATAACGTATTACACTGTAATGTATTGTTGTGCTATGAAAAATGCTGTCTCATTGTAGCTATACCACAAAAGTTACTACTAAAACATGTTTTACTTTCCAGAAGAATTCAGAAAAACTATGCAGGTATAAAACAGATATAGCACAAAAGACGAATGTAAATTGTGTCACATATTAATAGCGTCGTGATATGATCATGTAGCTGTCAAAGAAACCACATACTAAGTCATCTTTAATCTCACAGAAAGGACTTCAAATAAGGAATGTCTTTTCAAGTAAACTAAAATGTTGCATTAAAATCTCATTAGCAGTATACACTCCTGGAAATGGAAAAAAGAACACATTGACACCGGTGTGTCAGACCCACCATACTTGCTCCGGACACTGCGAGAGGGCTGTACAAGCAATGATCACACGCACGGCACAGCGGACACACCAGGAACCGCAGTGTTGGCCGTCGAATGGCGCTAGCTGCGCAGCATTTGTGCACCGCCGCCGTCAGTGTCAGCCAGTTTGCCGTGGCATACGGAGCTCCATCGCAGTCTTTAACACTGGTAGCATGCCGCGACAGCGTGGACGTGAACCGTATGTGCAGTTGACGGACTTTGAGCGAGGGCATATAGTGGGCATGCGGGAGGCCGGGTGGACGTACCGCCGAATTGCTCAACACGTGGGGCGTGAGGTCTCCACAGTACATCGATGTTGTCGCCAGTGGTCGGCGGAAGGTGCACGTGCCCGTCGACCTGGGACCGGACCGCAGCGACGCACGGATGCACGCCAAGACCGTAGGATCCTACGCAGTGCCGTAGGGGACCGCACCGCCACTTCCCAGCAAATTAGGGACACTGTTGCTCCTGGGGTATCGGCGAGGACCATTCGCAACCGTCTCCATGAAGCTGGGCTACGGTCCCGCACACCGTTAGGCCGTCTTCCGCTCACGCCCCAACATCGTGCAGCCCGCCTCCAGTGGTGTCGCGACAGGCGTGAATGGAGGGACGAATGGAGACGTGTCGTCTTCAGCGATGAGAGTCGCTTCTGCCTTGGTGCCAATGATGGTCGTATGCGTGTTTGGCGCCGTGCAGGTGAGCGCCACAATCAGGACTGCATACGACCGAGGCACACAGGGCCAACACCCGGCATCATGGTGTGGGGAGCGATCTCCTACACTGGCCGTACACCACTGGTGATCGTCGAAGGGACACTGAATAGTGCACGGTACATCCAAACCGTCATCGAACCCATCGTTCTACCATTCCTAGACCGGCAAGGGAACTTGCTGTTCCAACAGGACAATGCACGTCCGCATGTATCCCGCGCCACCCAACGTGCTCTAGAAGGTGTAAGTCAACTACCCTCTGCTCTGTCCCCCATTGAGCATGTTTGGGACTGGATGAAGCGTCGTCTCACGCGGTCTGCACGTCCAGCACGAACGCTGGTCCAACTGAGGCGCCAGGTGGAAATGGCATGGCAAGCCGTTCCACAGGACTACATCCAGCATCTCTACGATCGTCTCCATGGGAGAATAGCAGCCTGCATTGCTGCGAAAGGTGGATATACACTGTACTAGTGCCGACATTGTGCATGCTCTGTTGCCTGTGTCTATGTGCCTGTGGTTCTGTCAGTGTGATCATGTGATGTATCTGACCCCAGGAATGTGTCAATAAAGTTTCCCCTTCCTGGGACAATGAATTCACGGTGTTCTTATTTCAATTTTCAGGAGTGTATGTTCTAAGTATGTAAGCCTTATAGTCGTTACGTAATCGTGCAACTAACAAGCAAGAATGTGCACACACAATAACACTGTGTCGTCTGTTCACTATAACAATGCACTCATTAATATTTCCCTAGGTTCTAGACTGGATAGTTAACTTTAAAACATAGTTGCATGTTAGCACTTTGTAAGTGTGACAAAGTGCACTAGTAACGTGAAGTGAAAAATTTTATATCAAAGACAAAGTTAAAAAGCAGATTATCTCTCAATAAACGGTTTTACGTGTGAAATGTGGTGTAAACCTTTGCTCTTCTTAGTACACAGTGTGTCAGTTTCAAAGCAATTATCATGTTGTATACATCGGTAAAGAATACTGGAATTTTTCTCAGGGTTAGCGTCTATGTTATTTTTCCCTGAGCCAGCTGGCGCACGTGGCTGCCTGCGGTGTGAGTCATTGTCTGTCTCTTTGATGCCGCGCGTCGTTATTGGGATTAGGAGACCTAACTTCTACAAATTCACCTTGTCGAGAGGGCCCTGCCCTGTTTGAATCCTGCCAGTTCTGATGAAATTCAGGTCTGTGGTTTTGTCGGTAGTTTACATAGTTTCTTTTTTGTCGGTCATGTGGTGGAGAATTTCTCCCGGAATCGTAACTGCGTGGTGGACCGTTTCATCTGAAGTTATTCTGTCTCCCTTGATAATAACTATTTTGGTTCCCATATTGTCTGTTTCTCTGATTGTCTCTGTGATAGTCATTACCACGGAGAGGTGATCTTTCCCTGTAATTATTACTACTCTGCCAACGGTTGTCATACGTGTGGTGTCTGTTTTGGTCACGATTTGTGTTGTGAGAATAGCCTTGTCGTGTCCAGTTATTTATATCATCGCGGAATTGCGACGGATGTGACCTGTAATTGTTGTTTTCCTGTTTTCGCGTTCCGCGATTGGCAGTGTCAATTTCTAATTCTTGTATGAGTCCCTGAAAAGCTTCAATGTCGTCTTTGCAACGTCCTACCAAAATAATATGTCGTAAATGTTCAGGTAATTTGATTAAGCAAATGCGGATGAGTTCTGAGGGGCTGTATGGGCTTGACAGGTACTGATTCTTGTGCAACATGTCTTCAAAATATTTCACAAGACTGGAAAATTCAGATTGGTCGAAATGTTTCATCATTATGATGCTATGTTTTACTCGGTCTTGTGTAGCTTGAGACCAATACGCTGAGAGGAGGGCATGATAAAATTCTCCTTGACTGTGACAATCGTGAATGACCGATCGCATTCTTTCAGCTGGTTCATTCTCTAAATAGCCACACATAAATTCTAATCTGTGCTCAAATGACCAGTTGGGAGGAAAACAATGAGAAAATTGATGGAGCCACGCTTGTGGATGAATGTTGTTGCCAGAATTCTTAAATGTTTTGAATTTACGTGTAGTAATGAACAGCTTATAGTCAAAATCATCATGTCGGCGAGTATCATATCGGTCATTGTTACATCTTGTCGGCGGTTCCATCTCAAAATCGGTGCACCTTGCCAATTTCTTTCATAATTTCCGAAATGCCCTGTGTTATTATTTTGTGGCTTTTCCGTATTTCTAAGTCCCTCTTCCCGTGTTGGAGCGCAAGTGTCCTCTGAAATATGTAATTTTTGTATTACTTGTGCCAACTGATCTTGTACTTCCCGGATTTCTCTTTTGTGTTGCGTATTAATTTGATTCTGATTTTGTTTGAATTTCTTAATCTGTTCATAGTCTACTGTGTCAGTGATGGCTACAGGTCTTGTGTCATTCAGATCATCATCTACCTTTGCAGATAAGATAGTGAACTTATCCGAAAGTTCGGCTACTTTCTCCGATAGTGTACTTATTTCCTCAGTGTGTTTTTCTGAACCAAGTTTCAGAGTGTCCATTTGTGTTGAAATCGTATCTACTGTGTCCTTTAAGTTTTCCTGAGTTTTTGCAAGTTGCGTAACCGAATTGGTAGATGCAACTGAGTCAATTTTAGCTTGCAAGGTCTCATGATTTTCATGAACAATAGTTTGCAGTTCTTTTATGGCTGCTTCGTGATTCTGTAATGTATTTTCATGCTGCGAAAAAATAGGTTGGAAATGCTCACAAATTTGTGTTTTTACGTCATTGCAGACTCTTTGACATTCCGATTCGATTTTATGTAACTCAGTAGTTTGTTCAAGCGTATGTTCCACTGAGTCTAACTTTTGAAGCTTTTGTTCCATTGCGCCTAACTGTTGCTGTGTTTGTCTCTGGTGTTGTTCCATTGTGTCTAACTTTTGAAGAATTTGTTCCATTGTGTCTAACTTTTGAAGATTTTGTTCAAGCATTGTGTATAACTTTTGTAGTCTTTGTCCCATTTGTTGCATTAACTGTAATAACAATGCACTGGTGTCTGAAACATGTTCCTCAGTGCTTTACGGCAGTGAAGTTGCACCGGCAACATTCACATTTTGACAAGCAGAAAATGTGTCTTGACTTATTTGAGAAAACGGTGAGGACCCAAAACCTGAATCTGCAGTTTTTGCAAGATTGTGTCCTGTCATTCCCGATTCAAATGGCTCTGAGCACTATGGGACTTAACATCTGAGGTCATCAGTCCCCTAGAACTTAGAACTACTTAAACCTAACTAACCTAAGGACATCACACACATCCATGCCCGAGGCAGGATTAGAACCTGCGACCGTAGCAGCAGCGCGGTTCCGGACTGAAGCGCCTAGAACCGCTCGGCCACAACGGCCGGCTCATTCCCGATTCCTGAGGCGGGCTGTTGCCGACCGATCGATCGATAATGCTTCCCTGTTGACTAATTGTTTCACTGTCTACGCCATTGTTTGCCGCCCGCTCCACTTCCCTATGCACAATTACCAAATTACTATGTTGGACATTAGTTAATTCATTACACGGGGGCGCTAACACACTGCTTTCGTCTTCACTGTCATTTCTCAGTTTACTTTGGAGCCTAGTATTACGTTTTTCACACGCTATAATTGTCACAATATTTCACACGATAACACAGAAAAGCACAATTTGAAGAGCAAAAATAAGAAAACACATTAACATAGCTCTGAAAATAATATCTAGTTAATCGCAAGCGCAGTTGCGAAATACTTGGTGCAAATCTACATGCATGCCACAACTGTTTTACTGCACAACAATGAAAGACTGCAACTACAAAGGAGATTCTCTCTACAATTACGAGATAGCAATAAACAAAAGCTACATTAATTACACAAACTACAAGAAAAAAATCAGAAGATTCCAGTGAGGTATCCTCGGCTAAGGGTCGACATATGAAACGTCCCCTTTGAAAAATTATACATGACTGTTCTTAAACTGACACACAATATTTTTAGCGCAACGCAATCTGACTTTCAAAAATCCCTACAAAAGAATGGCCCTGGCTACCATTAACCTATACGTTTCACAAATCACTTATCTCACATAAATCTTCGTTACTCGAACTACTGCAATACAGCGAGCGCCACTACTGCCAGCTAAATAAAAGATTCAAACTACTGAAGGCACTAACTACTGATAGGCACAGTTAGCAAAAGAAAGATTTTGATAGAGAACAAACAATGTATTTATCTTAATATTGTTCAAAAGTCATATTATATATAGCAGTTCATGACATCCAGTCTTACAAATTTCAAAACTCCGCCATTTCTCTCCCCACATCCACCACTGCTGGCGGCTCACCTCCAACTGCGCAACGCTACGCGCTGTTAACATCCAGCTGCCCAACACTACAATAGCCAACAACAATGCAAACCAGCCACAGACTGCACACAGCACAGCCAGTGATTTTCATACAGAGCGCTACGTGGCGTTACCAATAAATAAACGTAAACAGCCTACTTACACAATGAGCAGGGCCTTGGATTTTGACACGTTGAAGCAGCTCCCCGACACTTCGTCGTAAGTCGCCACCCATGTCAGTGCTGCTCGTACTTCATCGTCACTGCGCAGATATAATACTAGGTCGTCTGCGTAGGCTGTACAACAAAAACGGTGGCCGTGCACAGCCATAGCTTCCAAACGTTGGCGCATGCCCTGGAGCAGGGGTTCCAAGGCGAAAGCATACAAAATCGTGGAAAGAGGGCAGCCTTGTCGCACAGATCATGCGATGACCAGGGGTGGTGTGAGGCGACCATTGTACATGATTTTAGAGGTTGCACTACTCAACAGGCGCATAACCACTGTAACAATACCGCCAGGAAATCCCATATGCTGAAGAACTGTCCGTAAATAGAAGTGGTCAACACGGTCGAAAGCCTGGCTTAAGTCCAGTGAAGCCAAGGCGCCAGGGAGACGTTGATAATGCGCCAATGCTACCATGTCTCTGTAACGGCAAAGGGCCGTACGGATGTTGTTATCGCCTCCAAGGGAAGTCTGGTCGCAGGATGTGACGTAAAGTGCGACCTTCTTGAGTCGCGATGCCAGTAGCCGTGTGAATATTTTCATGTTGCTGTTGAGCAAAGTAATTGGTCGATAGTCCTGG
The DNA here is from genome assembly GCF_023864275.1 of Schistocerca cancellata. Classification (NCBI taxonomy): domain Eukaryota; kingdom Metazoa; phylum Arthropoda; class Insecta; order Orthoptera; family Acrididae; genus Schistocerca; species Schistocerca cancellata. The sequence goes on along the minus strand of NC_064631.1, from coordinate 30,229,657 downwards.
ACCCTCGATAACCCCGTGCGCTTTATGTACGGGGATAATAATGCCATCTAGAAAGGCGCTCGGGACCACTGTCATCGGTAACGTCGGCTCCTGTGCGATTGCCGTCCACGTGGAAGCCAACAAATAGTGAAAACTTTTATAAAATTCGATGGGTATACCGTCAGGTCCAGGAGATCTGTTATCGGTACTCGCCTTGATAACCACTTCATGTGCGGTTACGTCGTCTTGGAGGTCATGCACTGCATCCTCCGGAAGGGTTTTCGTAGTAAGCTGAGCGACTTCTGTGATCAGTGCTGCAGAATGCGGTACTGCTGCGTATAGCCCGGCAAAATGAGCATGGAGAGCACGACCGATGCTTTGTTGGGTGTCGTGCCGGCGCCCTTCCACATCAGTGAGTACTTGGATCAGAGCTCGTCGTCGTCGTTGTCGTTCCTGAAGGAGGTGGTACATCGACGGACGTTCTTGAGGGATACGATTAGAAGCACGAGAACGGACTACAGCTCCTTCCAAGTAACGCCGCATGATCAAGGAGATCTGCGCCTTCGTGCGATGGACCATCGACTGCCGGGCTGGCGAGAAAGGCATCGTCACACAGTCACGTAGTATGGTGTAGTAGAAGTGCAGGGTATTAGTTTGCCACGCCTTTAATTCCTTCCCATAGCTCATCAGTGTTTTCCTGAGGGTCGGCTTTGCACAGGAGAGCCACCATGATAAGGTGGAGTCATAGGCTTCTCGACGATGGCGGCAGCGTGCCCACGCTTCTTTGACCATACGGCGACAGTCTGAGGAGGTCAGGTGAGCGACACTGAGTTTCCACAGACCACGACTATGCCACACTCGCTGTCGGGAGAGAGTGACGTCACAGAGGTACGCATCATGGTCTGAAAAGGCCAAGGGCCAAACTTCCGCATGACGTGTGCCATCAGCAAGGGAGCGAGTGACGCAGATGCGATCTATGCGGCTTGACGAGTGAGAGGTGTAGAATGTATAGCCCGGTTGAATTCCGCGGAGCTTCTTCCAAGTGTCAACAAGTCGCAGACGGTCGATGACCACTGAGAGAGACGCACAAAGTGAATGTCGCGGGAGTTGGTCCACGGGCTCTTGTGTCGAGTTAAAATCCCCACCGAGTACCAAATCGTCGACCGAGCGAGGTGGCGCAGTGGTTAGACACTGGACTCGCATTCGGGAGGACGACGGTTCAATCCCGCGTCCGGCCATCCTGATTTAGGTTTTCCGTGATTTCCCTAAATCGCTCCAGGCAAATGCCGGGATGGTTCCTTTCAAAGGGCACGGCCGACTTCCTTCCCCGTCCTTCCCTAATGCGATGAGACCGATGACCTCGCTGTCTGGTCTCCTTCCCCAAAACAACCGACCAACCAACCAAATCGTCCTGCGGACCTGTGAAGAGAGGTGTGACGCTTTCGGCAAAAAACGTTTGTCGGTCATGACGGCGGCCTGTTCTGGACGGAGCGTAGATATTAATAACACGCACGCCGAACAGTGTGAGGGCCATACCTCGCGCAGTGGGGAGGTAGATGACGTCCTCTGCAGGGAGTCGGTCGCGAAGCAGGATGGCGACGCCGCTACCGGTGTCGGATGCGGGGGAAACATGAGCGTTGTATCCGGTGGGAACTAGGAAGTCAGCCACAAACACCTCTGGTAACAGCGCTATATCAACACCCGCAAAGTAAATAGTGTCTCGGAACATGGCCAATTTGTGGGGGGCACGAATGGTGGCAAGATTCATCGTGGCGATACGATATTGCTGTGTACGGCCATCATCAGTATTTGCCGAACGTGCGGTAGAAGTAGCCGGCAGGTGGAGACACGCCGGTGGTGCCACAGTGGTGATAATTACTGGAAGTAGCGCCAGCCCCAGTGTCGCCGTGGTGGACTCCTGTGCAGACACGCTGGCAGTCTGTACCATTTCTTCTTCAACGTCATCGTCCCAGGAAGCTGACGACGTGGACATGTGGCGGTCACGTACTTCTGGAACGGGTGTTGTGGATTCCGCATCATGAGTGGCAGGGGGACCGCCGTCATCATTCGTTGACAACGGCGAGGACACGACCCAGGCTGGGAGAGGAGGCGTCACAGGAGGGGCGCCTGTTGCTGCCGTATCGCGTGACTGGACGCACTGTGGGAGATCACCGTCAGACATGAGGTCGACATGTCGCGGGGCCGTCTGAGAAAGGGCGTCATCGGAAGGCGTCCGTCGTCGTTTCCTGTGTTTGCGAGGCGACCGCTATTTTCTGATGTGGCCTTCTGAATCAGAATGTGGTCGCCCGTCGTCTGACGCCGAACCCGTCTGGACAAAGGCAGACGTCGGCGCGACACCGAGGTCGACGTCCACGGTTCCAACAGGAACATCGGTTTCGGTCTGCAAACCGGACGGTCCTGAAGCGAGCACTGGAGGCGACGCCGTGCTTGTGTCCTCGGCGCGTTGTGCTGCGGCGGGTGGCGTTGACGATGCTGCTAGCGCGATCGGGAGTGGCACGACGGGGCCCTGTGCTACCTTGGCGTAGGTGATGTGTAAGGACGTGACCGTCGGAGCCTGGGTCTCTTCACGTAACGGCGTCTGTGTTAAACGGCGGTGTAAGCATTCGGAACGCACATGTCCCTCCTGGCCACATCCTGCGCACGTTCGTGGCTGTCCATCGGACATGACGATGGCCCTCACACCGCCCATCACCAGGTACGACGGGACATGTTTCGTCAGCTCAATTTTTATTTGCCGGACGCCATTTAGTACGGGGTAGGATGTAAATGTTTGCCACTTCTCCGCGACGTGCCCCAAGACGGTGCCATATGGTTGGAAAGCGACGCGGCAATGACCAAATCCTGGGGCACCTCGAACGGGAGCTCAAACACCCGCAATGTCCGGAGACCGAATCCAGCATGGCGACTGTTACAGCACCCATATGTCCATCAGAGTGTTTAAATTTTAGTCCGGTGGCATGACGGTGGATTACGTCAGTGCAAATTTCCTCCGTCGACATCTTGATGTAGACAACACTTCCAGTGATGGAAAAGTGTATGCCTATTACGTCCTGGGGGTTCAAACGTAGATCCTCTCGGATGAACTGTTCGACTTCGAAAGCTCTGGGTCGTGGATGTTCGGCCTGAAACGTTACTTTGATCGTTGCACGGCGGTACGAGTGCGCCATGGTGTACGTTAGTACTGGACCCGATAGACACAAACACCGCGACGCGGAAGTAAACACCGCCGAGAGCGGAGCGTCGGACGGCGCGCGGAGCAGCTCCGCACGCTAGCATGGCTCTGAGCCGACTTAAAAATTTGTTCAAATGGCTCTGAGCACTGTGGGACTTAACATCTATGGTCATCAGTCCCCTAGAACTTAGAACTATTTAAACCTAACTAACCTAAGGACATCACACAACAGCCAGTCATCACGAGGCAGAGAAACTCCCTGACCCCGCCGGGAATCGAACCCGGGAACCCGGGCGCGGGAAGCGAGAACGCTACCGCACGACCACGAGCTGCGGACAACAATCTTAGATACCGAATCATGACTCACGCCCTGTCCTCACAGCTATACTTCCGCCAGTTTGGAAGGTAGTAGACGAGGTACTGACGGAAGTAAAGCTGTGAGGACGGGGCGTGAGTCATGCTTGGGTAGCTCAGATGGTAGAGCACTTGCCCGCGAAAGGCAAACGTCCCGAGTTCGAGTCTCGGTCAGGCACACAGTGTTTATCTGCCAGGAAGTTTGATGTGTACCTAGTTTGGCTGAAACCAGTCAACCGAGAAATGTGGCACTGCAGGGACATTCTTTTTTATTCCAGTCTTCCCGTAGTCTATCTCCTCCTCCCTCCTCTCTTTCTCCATCTCCATCCCTTCCTGCCCCCTATATCCTTCAATCTCTTCCTCCCCCTCTCTTTGTCCATATCCTTCCACATCCCCCCCCCCCTTTCTGTCCATCGCCTCATACCTGCTCTGTCTGTCCGCCTCTTTCTCCCACTTTCTCTGTCAGCACCACGTTATTACATCCACACACATCTCAATGGGCGATTGGTGGTTTTAACACCCACAGTATTTCATTCCAGATAGTAAGTCATATGTTGTTGTTGTTGTTGTGGTCTTAAGTCCTGAGACTGGTTTGATGCAGATCTCCATGCTTCTCTATCCTGTGCAAGCTTCTTCATCTCCCAGTACCTACTGCAACCTACATCCTTCTGAATCAGCTTAGTGTATTCATCTCTTGGTCTCCCTCTACTATTTTTACCCTCTACGCCTCCCTCCAATACTAAATTGGTGATCCCTTGATGCCTCAGAACATGTCCTACCAACCGGTCCCTTCTCCTTGTCAAGTTGTGCCACAAACTTCTCTTCTCCCCAATCCTATTCAATAGCTCCTCATTAGTTATATGATCTACCCATCTAATCTTCAGCATTCTTCTGTAACACCACATTTCGAAAGCTTCTATTCTCTTCATGTCTAAACTATTTAACGTCCACGTTTCACTTCCATACATGGCTACACTCCATACAAATATTTTCAGAAACGACTTCCTGACATTTGAAGCTATACTCGATGTTAACAAATTTTTCTTCTTCAGAAACGCTTTCCTTGCCATTGCCAGTCTACATTTTATATCCTCTGTACTTCGACCATCATCAGTTATTTTGCTCCCCAAATAGCAAAACTCCTTTACTACTTTAAGTGTCTCATTTCCTAATCTAATACCCTCAGCATCACCCGACTTAATTTTACTACATCCCATTATCCTCGTTTTGCTTTTGTTGATGTTCATCTTATAGCCTCCTTTCAAGACACTGTCCATTCCGTTCAACAGCTCTTCCAAGTCCTTTGCTGTCTCTGACAGAATTAAAATGTCATCGGCAAGCCTCAAAGTTTTTATTTCTTTTCCATGGATTTTAATACCTACTCCGAATTTTTCTTTTGTTTCCTTCACTGCTTGCCCAATATAGAGATTGAATAACATCGGGGAGAGGCTACAACCCTGTCTCACTCCCTTCCCAACCACTGCTTCCCTTTGATGTCCCTCGACTCTTAAACTGCTATCTGGTTTCTGTACAAATTGTAAGTAGCCTTTCGCACCCTGTACTTTACCCCTGCCACTTTCAGAATTTCTACGTGGGCACTCTTCACAAAATACGTTGTGAACTGAGTTTAATAAAGAACTGATAAATTAAAACGTTAAGCCTGATGCGGCAGTTTTGCTGCATGAACATGGAAAATATATAGTAGGCAATAAACTTTTTTCGTTTCATCATTTTTGGGGGTTTGTATAAGAGAACAATTTTCGTGAAGGTTTGAAATTATGAATAAAGTTGTTTGCAAGTCACTAAATTCACTCATTCTCAAATACTGGATGAATGTGGTGTGGATATTTGTGCAAAGTTAGTTAGACACGTTTCATTCCTCCCTATCCCTCTGAGAGGTAGGTAGTTCTCACCGCCACAGCGCTTCTTTCCAGATAATAATGATATTATGTGTACCCAGTTTGGTTGCAATCGATACAGCGGTTTAGGAGTATGTGGAACATACATACATGCGAGAGGAGCTCCATGCTGATTTACACTTTACTTTGCTCCAGCACTCGTGGTGCGCCATTTGACCCATCATTACAGTTGCCATCGCTGAAATGGTGGAAGGTTCTGCCACACCGACCGTACTCTCTCCAGACGTCGCCGCTTCTGATCACCACCTACTGAAGTCTATCAAGAAACCTCTGCACAGACATGATTCCACAGACGTTCAGGAACTTCTAGCAGCTGTCCTGCAGCGAGATTAATAAAAAAAAGTGGTTCATGGAGGGTCTACAAAAGTTAAACGGGCCAAGTCAGAAAAATACAGTTGGAGTGGTAGTACCTGGAACACCATTTCAGCGATGCAACCGCTGTTTCCCGACTCCTATGGGACGAACGTTATCATATTGCGAGGACACTTTTTTTTTTTACGGTACACTCTTCCTCACACTGCCGCCAGTTGCTTTTCAACATCCACAGTTCAAATGGTTCTGAGCACTATGGGACTTAACATCTATGGTGATCAGTCCCCTAGAATTTAGAACTACTTAAACCTAACTAACCTAAGGACAGCACACAACACCCAGTCATCACGAGGCAGAGAAAATCCCTGACCCCGCCCGGAATCGAACCCGGGAACCCGGGCATGGGAAACATCCACAGTGTTTACACCGTCCTTTCAGTGCTATCCCCAATGATCACACTCTATACTGTCCGCAAATGTAGTGACAACAGTTCGAGAAATGGACTGTACTGTATAGGGATAACACTTTTAGTGATTGTCCTGCCATCTACGGTTAGAGCAAAGTGAGGATGAGTAAAATGGCGCTGAATGAGTGAGGGGAAAAAAAATGAAATGTAAATCAACATGGAATGCCCCTCCTACATAAATACATACATAAACAGGGTGAACATTAACAAAACCGAAAAACTGCGTGGACTGGCTCCTGACTGCAAATTGAGGAAAAAAGATCGTATGAACATGTGTCCGAAATGCATTGTTGCCACAGTAGATGGCGCTGACAAGTGAAAGTTCCTCTGACTACTTTCCGTATGGGCCTTGACTGAGGCCGCCTTCTGTAATCAGTTGCAAGCCGAGATGGCGTTTGTGTATGGCCCAGCAGCTGGAAACGGTCGAGAGGGAGAACCCGGGCCTCCAAACCTGGTGCACACAGTCCGCTACCTCCACGAACGTCCGCCTGTCTTAAAGGACCCGTGATCACACAAACGCCGAAAAAGGGCTTGAAGTGTCGTGTGGTGCGGTTGATATCTGTGAAGATCCTTGTTTTGGTATAGCCATGCTGCCTCGCGCCGATTTCCATCGGCTTGGCCGTACACAAACGCCATTCTGCTACCTGTAGTAAGCTGCGTCAATCGTATAGCCTGCAACACACAAGTAACAGGCGCCTCGTAGTCAGAGGAAGTTTCATTCGTCAACGCCAACTACAGCGGCAACGATGCTTTTCCGGACAAATGTTCAAACGACCTTCTTTACTTCTTTTCCGGCCAGGAATCCTTCCCTGCACTTTGTTGGTATTATTAATGTTCACTTTGTTTACACTGTCCAATCACATTAATGTGACCGCCTGTGAAAAGCCTTCTTGCAGTGTGGACCGGTGACAGACGTGCAGGAAGCGAGTGAGTCAAGTTCTGGAAGGTGCCGACATGGACCTGGAGTCTTGCCGATTCCAGTGCCCTCGTCAACTGTACTAGGTTTCTCGGTTGAGGATCCATGGCACGAGCAAGCGGATCAAGGAGGCCCCACAGATTCTCCGTTGTGATCAGACATGGGGAATTTGGTGGCCAGTGAAGTACGATAAACTCATCCTGACGCTCTCCGAAACACGCATGTCCACTGTGAGGTGACAAGTTGCAGCGTTGTCCTGCCAGTAGGTGTCATCATGCTGAAGAAAATCAAACTGCATGTAACGGTGGACACGATCCCGACCGATAGATGTGTACTTGTGTTGATCCGTAGTGCCTTCGAGAGTGAGATAACCCACAGAAAGCCAGGAAATATTCCCCAGACCGTAACTGTTGCAGGTAGTTTAATTTCAGGCGTTTCGTACCGTACATGATAACAACCATCTGCGTGATGGGAGGTAGAACGTGGTTCACCTGAAAAGGCCACCTGTAGCCATACAGTGGACGTCTACTTGCAGTACTGCCATGCAAATTCCAGCCCACCTCGCCAATGAACATCAGTAAGCTTGAGTGTAATAACAAGGCACCCACTGCAGAGGCCTGTACGCAGCAATATTCGCTGAACAATCGTTGAGGTGATACTGTTGGTAGCCTCTTGGTCAATCTGCGTGGTCAGTTGCTCAGCAGTTTGTAACCTCCCCCTCACCTATCGACCTTAATGACAGTGAAAAATTAAACCGCGTGTACCTAATGGAAATTTGGGAAAAGCAATCGTCACCGAAGTTAATCTGTCGGTAAAGAGGGAGGAAAGGGTTACACCTAAATGAAAGGAAAAATGCAAATGAAACTGATGGAAATTAATTTTGAAAAGGGATAAAGTTAATAAAGAAAGTAAATGTGCGGCCGTTACGTTAACAATTAACTAGCGGTAATTAGATATTTGAGATTTGGGGGAAATTACGGTCGCCAGTCCTAAGGACAATTACTATAGTAACTGAAAAAGAAAGGTTATTACACATATAATTAGCACTAGAAGCGTGGCAACTGAAGGTTGACACATGTAGTGTGAAAACTGAAAGTTTGTCAGAAGTAATCAATTTCGCTACACTCTGACTTAATTTAGCAAAAGAATTAATAAAACCGGAAAATCGAAAGTTAATTTAGTGACTGTAGTTAATAGTGAGCTTTCTTTCTGAAGCACAACAAAATTCAGTAAAATACGGTTAGTCTTGGACTACCTCAACAATCATTTCAAAAGCTACTTGAATCTACGCAACTTAGAAATAAGGGATTTAACTTTGAACTTGAATTAAACGATTCTGAACAATTAACAATAGTAAAATTTAGTACGTACCAAGCTGAGCTGCAGTCACAGGTAAGCTAAAATACGGTAACAAAACTCGCACTCTTAATTCGTGCTTGTGTAATCTAAATATTGTAGCCAGCTATGGATACTTTAACTGAACTTTGAAATTTAAGCAGTGGAATGCTATAACATTACTTTAATGCTGGCGTTTGAATTTCAACGACACTCGGGTTCATTCCGGGAAAGGAAGGGACCGTACTTGGTAATGCAGTTGGGACAATGAGCAACAAATGTTCATACTAAGTTGCTGTAATTATAGTTACGAAAATGGTACAGTTTGAAAAGCTGAGGTCTGCCATACAGTTCTAAAACTTTACTTGCTTCCAGTCTTCCTTGTTGGTTGATTGAAGGTTTGAAGCCGTCGATCGAGGAGGTGGCGACAGTCACTCATTGTCGGCCGTCGCTGTTGCAGAAGCTGGATGTTGGCGCGCCTTCTTCTCGACACGGTCACCAGACGAAACGGGCTCTTGATGTGCGCCAGCTAATGCTTCCCGTTCGCGACACCATGTCAGAAACTATCATCGCAAGTCGAGCGCAATTACATGCTGCCAAACCACGAAAGGGCGGCAACTCGCGGGAGCTTCACACAACACACCTGCTCCACTCGCTACTCCAGCCAGACTCCCTCTCTGCTCAGCCCGCGCTCCACGCGACAGAGTTAACACTACCAAAGATCCTACACACTTTGATTCTTCACACGACCTATCGATGTAATCGTTCGATAACAGTTTTCCCTAGGCAAGAGCCAGGGTAAAAATACAAATAATGTTTACGAAACAAACCAATTATACATCGACATAAATGCATATATATATATATATATATATATATATATATATATATATATATATATATATATATATACAAATAGTAAAACAATTACAATATGTAAAGACACAGAAACGTCATATATTCCGGTAACAAAAATAAGGAAAAAAATTATAGTACAATAGATGGAAATGGGAAGATATGCATTTCCGGCGTTACAAGTTTCACGTCTATTCCCTCGTACACATATCCATAGCCGTCGTTCAAACGTGTCATCTGTGTCCTACGGTGTACCACAATTGCATTCCCGACGGTTTTTGATAGCGTCCTTTTGTCATCCACTGTATAATTAAGCAGTAGCGGCACGCGAACAGTTTACAGACTCATCCATTTCGAAAATTGTTCGACCCGTGGGCATGAAGCCAATGAAATGAAATGATCGTGTGGCACTGACGGCCGGGAGGTCCCATCTGGAGAAGTTAGGCTGCCGAGTGCACATCGGCGATGCTGAAATGATGACGACAGCACAGCACCCAGTTCACGAGCGGTGAATATCTCCAACCTTGTCAGAATCGAACGCGGTCCCCCTGCATGGTAGGCAAACACGTTACCACTCAGTTCAGAAGGTGGACAGGAAGCCAGTGATCTTGCCCTTCTGAACGTGAGATAAATAGCTCCGTTTCCTCGTTACATAAACAACTGCACTGTTTTCCGCGTCCTCCGACACGCTTTATACAGGGTGTTACAAAAAGGTACGGCCAAACTTTCAGGAAACATTCCTCACACACAAATAAAGAAAAGATGTTATGTGGACATGTGTCCGAAAACGCTTAATTTCCATGTTAGAGCACATTTTAGTTTCGTCAGTATGTACTGTACTTCCTCGATTCACCGCCAGTTGGCCCAATTGAAGGAAGGTAATGTTGACTTCGGTGCTTGTGTTGACATGCGACTCATTGTTCTACAGTACTAGCATCAAGCACATCAGTACGTAGCATCAACAGGTTAGTGTTCATCACGAACGTGGGTGTTGCAGTCAGTGCAATGTTTACAAATGCGGAGTTGGCAGGTGCCCATTTGATGTATGGATTAACACGGGGAAATAGCCGTGGCGCGGTACGTTTGTATCGAGACAGATTTCCAGAACGAAGGTGTCCCGACAGGAAGAGGTTCGAAGCAATTGATCGGCGTCTTAGGGAGCACGGAACATTCCAGCCTATGACTCGCGACTGGGGGAAGACCTAGAACGACGAAGACAACTGCAATAGACGAGGCAATTCTTCGTGCAGTTGACCTTATGTCAGCGTCAGAGAAGTTGCTGCTGTACAAGGAAACGTTGACCACGTCACTGTATGGAGAGTGCTACGGGAGAACCAGTTGTTTCCGTACCATGTACAGCGTGTGCAGGCACTATCAGCAGCTGATTGGCCTCCACTGGTATACTTCTGCGAATGGTTCATCGAACAATGTGTCAATCCTCATTTCAGTTCAAATGTTCTCTTTACGGATGAGGCTTCATTCCAACGTGATCAAATTGTAAATTTTCACAATCAACAATGTGTGGGCTGACGAGAATCCGCACGCAACTGTGCAGTCACGTCATCAACACAGATTTTTTGTAAACGTTTGGGCAGGCATTGTTGGTTATGTCTCGATTGGGCCCCATGTTCTTCCGCCTACGCTCAGTGGAGCACGTTATCATGATTTCATACGGGATACTCTACCTGTGCTGCTAGAACATGTGCCTTTACAAGTACGACACAACGTGTGGTTCATGCACGATGGAGCTCCAGCACATTTCTGTCGAAGTGTTCGTACGCTTCTCAACAACAGATTCGGTGACCGATGGACTGGTAGAGGCGGACCAATTCCGTGGCCTCCACGCTCTCCTGACCTCAACCCTCTCGACTTTCATTTATTGGGGCATTTGAAAGCTCTTGTCTACGCAACCCCGGTACCAAATGTAGAGACTCTTTGTGCTCGTATTGTGGACGGCTGTGATACAATACGTCATTCTCCAGGGCTGCATCAGCGCATCAGGTATTCCATGCGACGGAGGGTGGATGCTTGTATCCTCGCTAACGGAGGATATTTTGAACATTTCCTGTAACAAAGAGTTTGAAGTCACGCTGGTACGTTCTGTTGCTGTGTGTTTCCATTCCATGATTAATGTGATTTGAAGAGAAGTAATAAAATGAGCTCTAACATGGAAAGTAAGCGTTTCCGGACACATGTCCACATAACATATTTTCTTTCTTTGTGTGTGATGAATGTTTCCTGAAAGTCTGGCCGTACCTTTTTGTAACACCCTGTATATCCTCCACTGCTAGTGCTGCCGCCTGTCACCTGTGAGTGGTTGGTGCACGTTGACGTCAAACATAGGCGTTGATCACATTAACGTCACTGGATCGTGTAGATTCCTCCTGGAACACCCTGTATATTCCCACGTATTAGTTTTCGCTGTTAATTGTGACGCAACCTACGTAGCCGTTTCAGCCGGTAGTGGGGATGGGCGGGAGACGTGACAGCAGGTGGCGGCTGGAAGCGCCGCGGCGTCGCCGGCCTGTGGCAGTGGGCGCTTCGCACGGGGAGGCGCCGGAATGCAGCGCCGCTGCCGACACTTTATTAAAGAGCCGCCGACAATGGGCGGGCATTCCGGCGCTCTGCGGGGGTGGGGCGCGTTGCGGCTGCGGCTGCGGCGTGACACCTCAGCCTCTTCACCCCCCCCCCCACCTCATCCCCCACCTTCCCCCACCCCTCATCCCTTGCGTGCGCTTGTCGGCACTTTCAGCCACGCGGTGGCGCGACACATGCCGAAAGCCTCCGTTCTCAAGGGAAATCGAGTCAATCGCACTTTCCTTTCGGCCCGAAACTTTCGAGTCGATCTCTCTGGAGGACACTTATTGTTCCATATGTACCGTACATTCTTCTCGAATGAAACTTTCACTCTGCAGTGGTGTGTACTCTGATTTCAAACTTCGTGGCACATCAGAACTGTGTGTGCCGGAGCCTTTCCTTCCGCTGCCAGTGTTCTTACTGCCTGAGCTCTCTGGGCACTAATCAAGACCTGCACATACAACTTCAAATGATTCAAATGGCTCTGAGCACTATGCGACTTAACATCTGAGGTCATCAGTCCCCTAGAACTTAGAACTACTCAAACCTGACTAACCTAAGGACATCACACATATCCATGCCCGAGGCAGGATTCCAACCTGCGACCGTAGCAGCAGCGCGGTTCCGGACTGAAGCGTCTAGAACAGCTCGGTCACAGCGGCCGGCTACTAACAGCTTCACTTCTGCTAGTACCTCTCTCGTACTTTCCGCTGACTGATTCTGGAAATAATCCTGTAGGCCATTTGTCGTCTATATCGTTTCTTCCGGTAAAAATAATTATGAAAAATCCGCCTCGATTTCACAAACTACCTGGTGTTCACCTAGGTTTCAGCGTGAGTAACCACGCCTTCTTCAGAACAAATATAAAACAGCTTGCCTAAATAGGCATAGTCAAAGGCTAAAATCAACACCTCCAGCAGCAAGAACCCATGAAAATTTTTTACAAATACACGGTATATATGTACCAAGTCAATAATATTACTTATCTCAACTGTGAGTGTGCTACTTGGCCCCAGCCAACGGCGAGGCAACACACACAGGGTTGAGATAAGTAATATTATTGACTTGGTACATATATACCGTGTATTTGTAAAAAATTTTCATGGGTTCTTGCTGCTGGAGGTGTTGATTTTAGCCTTTGACTATGCCTATTTAGGCAAGCTGTTTTATGTTTGTTCTGAAGAAGGCGTGGTTACTCACGCTGAAACCTAGGTGAACACCAGGTAGTTTGTGCAATCGAGGCAGATTTTTCATAATTATTCGGTACTTACGATTTCTGACTCGCTGCAATGCTGAAAGTTCTTCCGGCAGACATAGTCCCACAGGATACGAAGGAGAAGTGAAGTTTGAAGTGTTTGGAGGTTAGGACAGAGATACTGGCACGAGTGAAGCTCTTTGGCGAGAGGGCTGAGTCGTGCCTGCCTAGCTCAGGAGAATAAATCGGCACGCGCCATAACCCGATTTCGTACAAACTTTACTAAGTACGAGGGTAATCCCAAAAGTAAGGTCTCCTATTTTTTCATAAGTACGTAGACCTGTTTATTTCTACAATGGTTTACATCAGTGTACAGCTTGAACATTTAGCTATTTTTCGACATAAGCACAATTTCTGTCGATGCATTTTTGTAGACGCTGTGGCAGTTTTTGTATGCCCATGTCATACGAGCTCACCGCCATGCTGTTCAGAAAGTTATGAACCTCTTCTTTCACCTCGTCGTCGGAGCTGAATCGCTTTCCAGCCAAATGTTCTCTTAACTTAGGGAACACGTGATAGCTACTGGGCGGCAAGTCAGGACTATAGGGTGGGTGGGTGATTATGTTCCACTGAAAATGTTGCAGGAGAGCAACGGTTTGCCGAGTGATGTGTGGGCGAGCGTTGTCATGGAGAATGCTCAACATCCTCTTCTCCGGTTCTGAATTGCCTGTTTCAGTTTTTTCAGAGTCTCACAGTACCTGTCAGCGTTAATTGTGGTCCCAGTGGGCGTAAAGTCGACCAATAATACTCCTTTCCGATCCCAAAAAACGGTTGTCATGACTTTACCGGCAGACTGTGTTTGTTTGAATTTCCGCGGTTTTGGCGAAGAGGGATGCCGCCACTGGCGTGATTGTTGCGTGGTCTCAGGTGTAAAGTGGTATGCAGAAAGTCGTGCTTTTTGGCTGCAAGGCGGTTAAGAAATGCGCGGGAAGCATCAACTCGTTGCGGATGTGGTCGTCAGTCAGCATGAGCGGCACCCATCTTGCGCACACCTTCCGGTAGTTCAATGTTTCCGTTAAAATTCTGTGAGCGGTGCTTTGGGTAACCTCAGGAACCAATGTGCAGAGATCATCCAGAGTGATCCGCCGATCTTCACGCATGCTTTGACCTTCAACACTGTCTCCTCAGAAATTGACGGTCTCCCGCTCGTTTCTTCGTCGTGAATTTCGGTCCAACCAGCTGCAAATTCTCTACACCACTTACGAACATTTTTGACATCCATGCACGACTCACTTCCGTCAATTGGCGATAGATTTCAATCGGCGCAGTGCCCTTCGCGTTTAAAAACCGAATAACTGCGCGCATTTTGCACTTGGCGGTGACATCCGACGGGAGCTCCATTCTCAACGGCTGCCAAGCCAAGACTGAGCGCCTCAGCGCGGCGTGCGCATGTTTACACACAGCGCGTGAAGCACTCTTCATAACAGATCTTGCTTTTGGGATTAGTCTCGTTGAAGAGAAGTCAAAACAAGTGAACACGTGTCTCAGCTTATCCATAAATATTCGACCGCTTCTGATAAAATAGACATTCAAGGTTTTCGAGGTACTTTCTTTGCCTTTTAACGAGTAAAACTTTGAGCTAGCTTTGTGGCTTTCCTTTTTTGTGCCCCGTGTTCGAAACCCGATTATTATTTTTTTGTTTTTCATTTACCTACTCATGTCCGTAGTGGATTACTCCACCAGTGTTTTCCAGCATATATTGAAATAACGTTCTCCTTAATGAGATTTTCACTCTGCAGCGGAGTGTGCGCTGATATGAAACTTCCTGGCAGATTAAAACTGTGTGCCCGACCGAGACTCGAACTCGGGACCTTTGCCTTTCGCGGGCAAGTGCTCTACCAACTGAGCTACCGAAGCACGACTCACGCCCGCTACTCACAGCTTTACTTCTGCCAGTATCCGTCTCCTACTTTCCAAACTTTACAGAAGCTCTCCTGCGAACCTTGCAGAACTAGCACTCCTGAAAGAAAGGATATTGCGGAGACATGGCTTAGCCACAGCCTGAGGGATGTTTCCAGAATGAGATTTTCACTCTGCAGCGGAGTGTGCGCTGATATGAAGTTTGGAAGGTAGGAGACGAGATACTGGCAGAAGTAAAGCTGTGAGTACCGGGCGTGAGTCGTGCTTCGGTAGCTCAGTTGGTAGAGCACTTGCCCGCGAAAGGCAAAGGTCCCGAGTTCGAGTCTCGGTCGGGCACACAGTTTTAATCTGCCAGGAAGTTTCAACGTTCTCCTTATTCGTCAAATAACTAACATCAAGAAATATGAGAATTTCAAAAAATTATAGCCCCTGAAAATACCATACACACATACATATTATATAATAAATGTAAATCTGCCACTGCCGGTCCCAAGCCCGTGCCCTCATCTCGCAAGTGGTGAGAACGGAGGAGGGGGAGGAGTAACATCTCGTAAAAAGACCTGGGTCCATCTGACTCCGGATGGTAGAACCCTGTGGGGGCCCCTGCCTAGGGTTACAGGCGAAGGTCCAGCAACAGTCTCGAAGGCGGAAGAGGAATCCTTAACTCCCAACGGCAGAGAGAGCGGAAGAACCTAATGGCGAAATGTTACCAAATTCACTTTGCGTCTGCCTTGTAGCAAGCGGCGAAGTGGTCAGCGTCTGTTCACCAGTGATGCGTCTGAAATTCATATTGTGGAACTAACGCCTCCAATCTTAACATTCCGAGTTCACTCAACGAGTCTACTCAACCCCACCTGTTTCCAGGTACAATCATCATGCAGCATTTTGATAATCACAGTATTACCCCAGGTGGTCAATCCAACGTCGATAATACTGGTGCAACTGGTCTTTCGGATACTGGAGCGGCCAGCTTAAAATGCAGAGTGATTCAGCAGAGGAAGTCGGAGTCCTCTGGCCAACTTAAAACAAAACAAATACATTTTTTTTCAGCACTTAACATACAAACACTTTTGCAACCCGGTAACCTTCATAAGTTGGGAGATACATTAAGAGATCAGAAGTTTCAAATTTTGGCACTGCAAGAAACAGGAATGACGCATAATTACACCATGGATTTCAGCAATTATCGCCTTTTTAAAAGTAAAACTGACAAAAGAGTACTTAATAATGCGCCATATCTGGGAGCTGCTTTTGCAGTCTCCAAAATCCATTAATAACAGACTAATGCCAATTTCTCTTAAATGCGCAAATAAAGCATACACTTAAATTAATGCTCATATGACAATCAATGAGGATATCCGTATAAAACCTGATGAAGTCAATGAAGCTTGGGAAACATGAGAAGCATCATCTCGAAAATTCCCTCACATCATGTTAAAATTTTAATGGGTGATTTTAATGCTCGATTAGACAAAGAGAAAAATATAAGAAAACGGTAGGTGGATTTCCTGCGCATAAATGGACAAACCAAAATGGTCAAAAACTTGTCGAAACATGCACAAATTTTAACCTTAAAATCATGTCAACACATTTTAAAAAGAACCCTTCTAAACAAAAAACCTGGCGGGCACCCAATACATTTATTGGGGAATTTCAAATCGATCATGTAGCAATTTGGTACCGTAATTATAAAGAAATTTTAAATGTCCAAGTTAGGAAAGGAGCTAATATTGATTCTGACAATTATTTAACGCGAATAAAACTACAACTTCAGCCTCAGAAACTCTTCGAAACAAAAAATGTTATCCCAAAATTTGACACTGCTAAAATAACCCCACAACAAGTGAACTTGACAAAAAACAATTGACAAAGCCTAAAATAAAAGTTCATCAAAACAGCACAAAATTTAATTCCGCTTCTAAAGAAACAAAAACATCCGTGGTGGAACGCGTATTGTGAAACAGCAGTTAAGTCTAGGCTTGAGGCAATTGGAATAGTAACAAAACTGAAAAAAAGCACAACACCTTTCTAACAGTGAGCTAAGAAACATCTAAATTGATCCGAAAGACTAAAAGACACTACGAAAATGCGTAACTTTTGGAAATCGAATGAGATTTCCGAAAAAACAGTACAAGAAACTTTCATAAACATTTAAAACAAATCTAACTGGTTACCAACCTCAAAGTCTTTGCTTCAAAAATGAAAACGTCAGCTTGGCTCTTAACAACCAGAATAATCGTAAGGTACTTGCTAATTATTTTGAAAAACTATTGAACTGTCCAGAACCAGCAAATTAATAACACCAATCCTAACTCTAAAGCACCTGACGAAATTGATATAACTAAACAAATTAAGAGACTTAAAAATAGTAAATCATCTTAAAAAGACGGTATAAAAGAGATCACACAACTAATAGGACGTCACCGGCAAACTGAGAAAATACCTGAAGACTGGATAACTGCCCTAAATCATCCATTGCATAAAAAAGGGGATAGGACCGATGTTAATAATTACCGAGGAATCTCTCTTCCCACTCACATACAAAATTCTTTCGCAGTGTTTACTTGATGGAGCCCAAGAACAGCTAGAACCTAAAATTGGTGAATAAAAAGCAAAAATGATCCTGTCCGGGACAAATTCTTGCTTTAAAACTAATCCTCAGACACCAAAGGATTTCTAGTAGCGATATTGTACGTACACTTGTGGATTTTAAAAAGGCTTACGACCCAGTTGATCGTGAGTCTCTTTTCCAAATTTTAAAGGAACAAGGGCTAGATAGTAAAACTCTAACACTGATTAAGGAAACGTTAATCGACATTAGATGTAAAGTTAAATTCATGGGAGAGTTTTCTGAAAAATTTGAAATAAAAACTGGTGTTAGATAGGGAGATGGACTCTCTGCATTACTGTTTAACCGTTTTTTGGAAAAGGTGATTGCAGAATGGCGAAAGCAAAAGTCGATTAAAAATATAGACGAATCAATCAAGTTAGAAGTGATATTAGATAAGATTGCCTCGCCTTTGCAGATGATACGGCAATTTTAACTAGGGATGTTACCACAGCTGAAAAACAAATTGAAATTCTTAAAGAAGTTTCGGAAGAGGTAGAACTACAAATATCATTCGAAAAAATGGAATACATGACATGCAACAAACAAGCATGAAATATGGAAAAATAAAAACGATATCTCAGTTTAAATACTAGGGGGAAATCATACAAGAAAACAGTCTGGAAAAAGCTGCAAATGAAGTTCGCTGTCAAAAGATGGCAACTTTATTCAGATTAACACAAAATATTTATAATAAAAAATCACTTTCTAAATTCCGTAAACTTAGACGTTACAGCAGTGTACTCAAACCTGAATGTCTTTATTACGGACACACAACATCGTGATTCCAATACAACATAATTTATTTCTCTCCAAGGAACGTACATCACGGAATATAAAACACTAATTCAAGGATAATTAATATTTCCAGAGTGTATATAATTACAAATATCAACCCGCAACACCCTCCCCACCCTGGTCAACTTCTAGAGGAATCACCAGTTGAACGGGACGTGAGATTATGGATCCTTCTGAAGTTCGTAAGGTTACAGTTAGTATTTTCCCATCTCTTCCTTCATGAAGATCTTCTATCCGCGCCGTCCTCCACACGTGTCGTGGACGAACATCCTCTTGTAGAAGGACGACATTACCCAGCTGGAGTCTTCTTGAACCTGGCCTTGGTTGACGAGTTTCATGGAAGTTTTTGAGCAGGATCAGATATTCTTTCTTCCACCTGTTCCAGAAGTGCTGTACCATCTTCTGCAGCCGCTGAAATTTCTTGGACAAGTCCTTTGTAACCGGTGATTCTGGACCAGTAGGTAGTGTTGTGAGTCGATCACCTACAAGGAAATGTGCGGGCATCAGTGGCTCAGATTCCTCTCCCCCTTGCGTAATTGGTCGAGAGTTTTAGTGCTGCTTCTATGCTGACCAGGATTGTGTTGAGACCTTCTTCGTCCAACTGTGACTGTCCTAAAACTTTTCTCAGGCAGCGTTTGACAGATCCCAGAATCCTTCCCACCAAGGCGCGTGTGGGGCGATGAATTTCCAAGTGATGGCTTGCTGGGCGAGGTACTTGTGCGTCTTGCTTGCCATGAGAGCCTGCCAGAGCTCCTTCAGCTCTAAGTGCGTGGCATGGAAGGTAGTTGCATTATCAGTGTAAATTGTGCTGGGCACTCCACGTCTTCCGACAAACCTTTGTAGGGCTTGAAGAAATCTGTTAGTTGACATGTCTGAGCATAGTTCCAGGTGTATGGCTCGTGTTATTGCGCATGTGAATAGAGCGCTATACGCTTTCTTCGTAATATGTCCTTGTCTGACATATAATGGACCAGTAAAGTCAATACCTGTTACTGTAAATGGTTTCAGTAGTGAGACTCGTTCAGTTGGTAAGGGAGCCTCAGTTTGTTGAACAACGTGAGCTTTCGCCACCTTACAAGGTAGGCAACGGTGTAGAACATGTTTAATTGCCTGTCGAGCTCTAAGGATGCAGAATTCTGTTCTCAGTTCAGATAACACTATGTTTACTCCAAGGTGATGCAAACGAATGTGAGTCTGCTGGATCAGCAAACGTGTGAAATGATGATGTCCTTCAAGAATAATTGGGTGGCGTTGATCTCTGGGTAATTCTGCAGACTGCAGCCGTCCACCGAGACGAATAAGACCATTATCCAAGAATGGGTTGTAGCGAGCTACCTAAGAATTACGTGGTAGAGGCATGTTGTTGTATAGTGCATGCAGTTCGAGCGCAAAATGTTGCTGTTGAACAACTTGAATCCAGTGAGTGCGTGCTTCGCCCAAATCTGATGCTGTCAGTTCTCCAGATGTTCTGTTTTCTTTCAATAAGTGCCGTTTAAAGCGAAGTACCGATCCTGTAACTCTTAACAGCTTGAAGTAGCTACTGTACCGTGTAGCTGTTAAAATAGGGATCGTTGTTTGTACCATGAAGACTTGGTCTGTTAATTTCTTCTTTTCTGGCAAGGAGTGCTCTTCCGTCTGTAAAATTCAAGGCCACTGTACTCTGTTCTTTGTTAACCAAGCAGGTCCATGGAACCATACAGAAGTATGGACAAGTTTATCTGCTGTGGTATCTCTGGAGGTTAGATCAGCTGGATTTTCGTCACCAGGGCAGTGCCTCCACTGTGACGGATTCGTTAGTCGTTGTATTTCCGTAACACGGTTTGACACAAAGGTTTTCCGTCGATTAGGGTCATGTCGTATCCATCCTAAGGCTACAGTTGAGTCACTCCACAATGTTGCACGACTTGCATTATAGCTCGTGGCCTTACAGAAATATTGAAGTAGTCTTGATCCAAGAAGTGTCGCTAGAAGTTCCAGCCGTGGAAGAGTTATTTTTTTTCATGGGAGCTAGTCGATTTTTACTGCAAACTAAATGGACTGATACCATTTTTGTTGTGGTGCACCGTACATAAAGGACTGTTCCGTAGGCCTTTTCTGATGCGTCGCAAAAGACATGGATTTCTGGCTCAGTGTTTTCAGATCACCAACCCATCGGGGCATTTTTATGTGTGAACATGATGGCAATGTTGATACCCACATTCGCCAGCGTTTGCTAAGATCAAGATCATCCCATTGAATTCCTCTTGATCGAATTTCTTGAAATATTATTTTTGCAGTGAGGGACACAGGCGACAACAAACCCAGTGGGTCATAGAATCTAGCAGTGTTTCGTAGTACTTCTCGCTTAGTGGCAGGACGATTTATAACATTGTCGGTAACATTGTTGTGAACAACACTGACCGTATCAGTCTGTGTGTTCCAGTGGACTCCCAGTACCTGCGTATCTGTAGTGTTTATGACACCTTCTGATTGCCATATTCCAATCAGTTGGCTTGAATTTGTGGCCCACTTTGCTACTGGTAGAGTGATCTGTCCCATGCGTGATGTAAGCTCGTAATATAAGTTAATTACGGCATTGTCATCTTTAGCACCTGCTACAAAATCATCCATGTACATTTTATCTTCAACAAATAAAGCAGCTTGCGGAAAATTCGTTTTGTGCATTACAGCAAGTTCTTTCAGGGTGGCTGCAAGAAGAAACGGACTGCAGGTAAGTCCGAAAGGTAGCCGGGTGAAGCTGTATGCAATCCTTTCGTCAGTTGTAATATAGTTTCTTTGTTGATCTACGATTACTCTGCACCAAAAAATCCTCGTGAGATCTATATCTTCCCTGTGAAGAACTAACTGTACAAATGCTTGTTTGATATCGGCAATTAAGGCTACTTGATGTAGACGATATCTCAGTAATATTGAAAGAATTTCAGGAAGTAAATTAGGACCTATTTCTAAAGAGTCATTCAATGAACGTGCATTCTGGTCGTGCGGGGAACCATGAAATACAATCCTCCATTTGATGACACCTAACTTTTCTTTGTTTACTGCATGATGTTGCAGATAAAATGTGTCACACAATTTCTGTCCAGAAGGGGTGACTTCCACATGTTTCTTCTTGATGTGTTCTATCATTTGCGCCTCGTAAATTTGTTTCAGTTTCTTGTCCTTCGTAAATTTTTCCTACAGTGAAGCAAATCTCTTCTCTGCTTGCTGAAGATTATCAGATAACATAACGTTGGGTTTTCTGCGGAAAGACACCACTCTTCTTTTGTCTTCTATGCAGTAGGATTTTGAGAAATCTTGCAATAACGCCATTTCCTTCTGATTCAGAGCTGTTGTTTCATCTTCTGTGATTCCCATTGTTTCTAAATTCCAGAAACGTCGTAAAATGTCGTCTGTTGTTGTCGCTGTCTCTAAACTGATGTAGTTTGCCGTCACAAGGTTAGCCGTGATGTTTGATTTGCTTCCACCAAAAATCCAACCTAGAATGGGAGGTGCCAGAACAACTGATGACCTTAGTCGAATCGGAGGGGAATCTTTAACGATTTTCCAATAGTAAACTGCTCCGATAAGAATCTCGATGGGAAGATCTTCTGTACCACCCCTTAGGTCCGCAAACTGAAGTCCCCGTGTGCGTACAAGTTTTCTTAAACCAGAAGGCACAGTTGGGTGCGCGGAAAATGAGTATGCGCTTTCAAACGCAGTCATAGACGCCTTGGAATTTGTCCATGTACCCTGTAGTGTGAATTCTACGACTCTACGATGCGTTGAAGTTGCGGATGGCATTTCAAAGGCGTTGGCAGACAGATCACGGTGTCCTATAGTTCTTAATCCTAGCTCATTAATCAGGAACTTGGAAATGAAGCTTGACTGACTACCGCTTTCCAGAACGCAGCGAGTAAGTTTGCTTAATCCTGCGGGTCCACTGACCCAAACTCGAGCTGTCTGAAGATAAGCAAAACCTGCTGAACTTACGTCGATTCTCCCTACAGATGTAGAGCTAATTTGCTGAGAAGATGAAGAAGAGGCAGCAATATCAGTTGAAACGTCCCCTTAGAAAAATTTATACACGACTGTGGTTAAACTGACACACAATGTTTTTAACGCAACGCAATCTGACTATCAAAGATCCCTGCAAAAGAATGGCCCTGAGTAACATTAAACTATACCTTTCAGAAATCACTTACCTCACAAAAATCTTCATTACTCGAACTACTGCAATACAGCGAGCGCCACTACTGCCAGCTAAATAAAAGATTCAAACTACGGAAGGCACTAACTACTGATAGGGATAGTTAGCAAATGAAAGATATTAATAGAGAACAAACAATGTATTTACCTTAATATCGTCACAAGTCATAATATATGTAATTTGAAAACTCCGCCATCTCTCTCCTCACATCCACCACTGCTGGCGGCTCACCTCCAACTGCGCAACGCTACGCGCTGTTAACAGCCAACTGCCCCTCTACAATGGCAGACAACAATGCAAACTAGCCACAGACTGCACACAGCTTCACCAATACCATTATTTCTACAAGGACTGCAGTGGGTCTGCACCTCTGGTGGCCCACCAATACCGTAATCTCTACCAGGACTCCAGTGGGTCTGCTCTGTGACGACCTGCCTATCAATATTCTTCAAAACGTCGAATGACTCTGCTGTGGGTTTGCTCCATTGTGGCCCATTACCTGTCAGCATGTCAAGAGTCAGCACTGTCTTTCCGTTGGAAGGACAAAACTACTTCTTCAAGACTGCATGGAAATCCACTACTTCCGTGTGCATTGTCTTTTACTGCTCAGTCTTTGAAAAAAAAAAAAAACACTGAAATTTTACTGTGATGAAGAATCTGGACTGTCTTTATGGACTGTCAGAAAATTTTAGCTTTTGACCAACATTGTATAAATAAGTGTGTGCATTTGATATCTTTGTTATTGTAATTATGAAAAATTTTTTCAAATCATTATTGGCCACTGCCCAAAAATATTTTGTAAAATTTTTTTGTGGGGAGCATGGGGGCTATGTAAGTAGGCTGTTTAGATTTTTATATTGGTAATGCCACGTAGCGCTCTGTATGAAAATCACTGGCTGTGCTGTGTGCAGTCTGTGGCTAGTTTGCATTGTTGTCTGCCATTGTAGAGGGGCAGCTGGATGTTAACAGCGCGTAGCGTTGGGCAGTTGGAGGTGAGGCGCCAGCAGTGATGGATGTGGGGAGAGAGATGGCGGAGTTTTGTAATTTGTCATGAACTGCTATATATATGATGATATTAAGGTAAATACAGTGTTTGTTCTCTATTAAAATCTTTCATTTGCTAACTATCCCTATCAGTAGTTAGTGCCTTCAGTAGTTTGAATCTTTTTTAGCTGGCAGTAGTGGCGCTCGCTGTATTGCAGTAGTTCGAGTAATGGAGATTTTTGTGAGGTAAGTGATTTCTGAAAGGTATAGTTTAATGTTACTCAGGGCCATTCTTTTGCAGGGATTTTTGAAAGTCAGATTGCGTTGCGCTAAAAATATTGTGTGTCAGTTTAAGCACAGTCGTGTATAAAATGTTCTAAGGGGACGTTTCACAGTACAGATAGCTTTGTGATGACTTTTCTTGCACTTAGAACACGAGACCTTGCCCTTCTTACTGCAGTTTCTAGCATTATGACCTCGGTTTTGACATATAAAACAGCGATTATCTTGCTTTAGTTTATCGACACGTTGTTGGCTGTCAGTTACTATGTTGCAGTCTTGGGCCCAATGAGAGCGAGCTTCGCAAAATACGCAATATGGTTGTACCGGTACTTTTCTTTTAGGCTTACGCGGATTTTTCGCTTGCTTTGAATTTATGTGAAGCGCTGCTGCAGTGCGCGTGAAGCTAGGAGTTGACTGATATTCTGTACGAATCTTTTATGCAGTAAGAGCACCACGAACTTCTTCTTCCAAAAAGTTAAGTATTTTCAGTACATCTCATTCCGCTACTTCGGTTCTTCTAGCATGAAAACCCATTTCTGGCACATTTCAGCGGGAAATACACGCAGAATTTTCGGAGTGAGAATTTTACCGTATGCCACGACGTCTTCTCCTAAGGCACGCAGTGCTTGAATACGACGGTTACATTCCGGGAATGTACTGTTCAGCGTTTCAGGTGTCGCTGACTGTACAGGCTTTAACGCATCGAAATAATCGAGGTGCGCCTGTATAATGCGATTGCTATCTCCGTGTCTATTCAATAAAATTTTCTTTGTTTCTTCATACGTGTTAGCCGTTATAGGTATTCCATCTACTAGCAATTTCGGTTTGCCTGGCAGATACCCTCGTAGGAAAACATGTTTGTTTACTGTAGAAAGGGATGGGTCTTTATCAATGGCCGATTCAAATTGTTCCCAGAAGCGGGACCACATTTCGACATCTTCACAAAATGACTCAAGCTTAATTGCTGGTAGCTTCACAGAGTGGAATACAGTTGGTTGTGTGAGCACTAGTGGTGACGTGATATCCATCTGCGACGTTGTGGCTGAAAGCTTGTAATCAATTGCTTTTATAGCCTTTTGTATAGCGCGTTTGACTTTGTCTATATATTCCTCACAGCTCAGTACGTCTGCATTGTATTCATCGTCAGAGAGAAAATTATGAATAGCGTCATCTAATGAAACGAGCCTCTCTAGAGTTTCTTGAAGACGGTCCTTTAATGTTCAAAATCATCAAACAGGCTTTCTGTGGTAAGAGCATCAACAGCCGCACAAAACCACGTAGCATTAGCCCTCTGCCTAGTTCGCTTTCTTTTGAAATTTGCTGACTGTATCTCTGATTCGTTCTGCATTATGTCTTACTAAAGACGGCTGCTGTAGGATTGTTTACGAATGCGCTTGTGAATAGCTTAAACGTTTAACAAGCAGCGTATGCCAAAACGTAAGTGAACGAAAACCTTTTAACGGAACCAGCTACTCTGAGTGCAAGTTTCAGGCTTGCAATACAAAGCCGCAAAAATTGTTTTGAAGCAACCAGTTCATGCGATCATATTATATTGGAATGGACTTAGCTTGTGATGCGATCCGACGTCGTCATTTGTTTCCTACAGCGTGAAGTTGACACACCACTGCAACACGTGTCTCAATCGTCATGCCAATCGAGCTGCAAAACAGTCAGACCGGTAGTATTGAGAGGTGGCATGAGCCCCCTCTCATATTTCTATCTTACAATTTTCCTCTCTAATTGCATGCAGTGAAAAGTCGCTATTCCTGCACACGCGGACTTCCCACGCAGCGTCTCTCGTCACCCGGGTGGTCCGGTGACAGGCGGGCGCTGCTGATCTGGAAAGGGTTAAGCCGATGGGTGTGAGGAAGTCGAGTGAATGCTTTGCAGACGCCGACATTGTCAAAAGACACGCCCGGAGGGGTCTGAAGTAGTGGCTGGGCTAGAGGTTCCGTTACTTCGCAGAAACTTAGCGAAAACACTTTCTGGCGGCCTACCAGCGAGGCGTGGGAATGACTTGTGTACACAGGCACTTGTGGCGGGAAAATTCCCGCGCTTTCTGCAAAATAGTAACTGTGATTGGCTTGCTCAGGGCATAGCTCCGTGACGTAGCAAAATCAGCGCAGAAATTGGCGCCAAGAATCTCCATTGGTGGAATGGTAGTGCTCCGGCAATAGAGTGGAATTTTCCGCCGGTTTTCGAGTTGCTGATTGGAACGTTTAACCACGGCCACTGTCGTGGGGGCGGGAATGTTGTGTGTTCGGCCTGTACGGGTGCTCTAGGTAGTCGGCTCTCGCCTTTCGGTCGAGGACGTCGAAGCAACCAGCCATCGCCTCCGGTACGCCAGATCGTGTTCTGGCAGTTAAGAAGACAGTTTGGTAATGTATGTCCGCAGCACCGGCAGATAGGGATTTTCCTAGGTGATAATCAGAGCTCAGCAGAGCGCGCCTGTTCGTCTTTTTCTAACTTTGTTCTGTCTTGAGTAGCAGCAATTAATGTTGGGTTAGCTGTGTGTCTCTCTTAAGATTTGAGTGGCAAGGAATTGGCTCCACATACCACTTCGTCTTAAACCTCACAATCTAGTTTAGGGACAACTTCACCGTCATAGCGTTTGTTTGAGTATCCAATTTGAGCCAATTTGATGTATTGTAAATGTTTCATGTGTTTTTGTTTATTATTTTGTGTTTAGTCTTAATAAATCATATTGTTATTTTGGACAGAACTTTCATTCTGTTAATCGGTAGAGCAACCCATCATTTCTCACTACGTTAATGAAACCTTCCTTTATTTAACTTATTTATCAAATTAAATTATTGCAGGTGCCAAACTCTTTTCTACTCCACTTGCAGGGTTGATTACAGTCAGTTCGCGTATCTTTTTAGTCCATGTGCAACAGCATAAGTCGGAGTTAGAATAGGGGGGCTTAGAGCATCATTTACATATGGAGATTCTAGAAGAATTTAGTGTTAAATACACTGCTTGCCCCGGCACCTCGCAGTATCTCTACACAAACCCTTTCCAGTAATTCTTGGCTCAATATCTATCGGATGATGAAACCGGTGCCGTTGAGATACTGGACTCTTATTTGAAAAGAGAGGGTTCGAATCCCTGTATGTCAGAGCTTGACGTTCCTCATATATTGGCGTATGGCACTATGATTTTCCGCGTTAGAATGATATTTTTATGTCTAAAGCTCAGCTTATCTGATATTCATTAGCCGTTTTATGCTTCTGCTAGGCATAATGCAGAGTTTGTTCTGTCTTTCTCTGGTCCTTGGGAGACGCATTTTTCATATAAAATTTTTCTATGAACAGTTTATCATTTATGTCCATAAGCTACAACCCTGTAGCACTCACTTCCGAACTATTGTTCCCCTTTCATATCCTTGCAAGCTGAGAAAATTATTCACGAGGTATCGGATTGGTTCAAGGATTTTATGTAGTCCGTGCTAGTGAACGAACGTGATGACGAAATGTGGCGGTAGAATTACTGGGTTGGGTCGGCAACCGTTGTGCATAACACCACAATGGATTCAGTCAGAGAAGCACTGATTATATGCATAACTTTTGGCATATTTTACAATAATTAACGAATAACTGGATAAATGAAATTATAGCAATTTAGTGGAAATAAAAAAACAAACAATCTAATCAAAATACAAAAATAAACATAATGGCAGTAAAAATAAAACTCATTAACTGCATATCAGTGCTAAACAACTAACGTAATAGTACAGGTAAGATTGCGCGAATAGGCAGATCTCTTAAAACAGCTGCCGTAAAAGCTGAACTAAAACTCAAGTCGCGAGGCTACTTCCCTTCCCTCAAAGCTGCGCGCGATATACGAGTGTGACTCACACAAAGCCAAAGCCACAACGTATGTAGCACAGGAAAGCATAATAAATATGTTCGCTTTTCCACACGATGCTTAAAATTCTGTGACCCATAAAACTTCCTAGTTTCGAAAAGGTGCTGCTGTATTGTCATGCAGAGACTAATTAAAAAAAAATCAAGTGTTCAAATGTGTGTGAAATCGTAGGGGACTTAACTGCTAAGGTCATCAGTTCCTAAGCTTACACACTACTTAACATAAATTATCCTAAGGACAAACACACATACCCATGCCAGAGGGAGGACTCGAACCTCCACCGGGACTAGCCGCACAGTCCATGACTGCAACGCCTCAGACCGCTCGGCTAATCCCGCGCGGCGACTAGTTTCATCTCCCGCCGAAAGCCATCCAGCGACTTGCGACCCACTGTCCACCGGACCCGACCACGCGGAAACAGCTGACCACAAAAAGACCCGCAGACTACAAAACACCACGAGGCACCGCCTGTTTAAGATCTCGCGAAACCGTATCACGCAAGTCGTTCCATATTTATTTCACAGTGACCTTCATTGGAAGCATACTGTCTCTCTTAAAGCTAAACATATTGATCTGAACGCCTCCTTGTCACTTTCTGATCTCACAATACTTTCTCTCATACGTAAATGGTGGCATCATCCGCAAACTTTAAAATAGGATTATGCAAGCTAATATTTCTTTACACACAAGTCTGTAGTATCAAAACAGAGCGTAACTTCCTCCTCGTTTACATACTTATTTTTTTGTATAGCACACCCAGATCTGAATAATAACGGATTTAATTGCTAGCCTCTCTCAATGGAACTGCACGATACTTAATTTGACACAGAAATATGTTACATTCCTAAACATAAATTCATTTAGGCAATGGGTTAAGGTGTAGATTAACACACGTTTTCGTCATAAGCATGATTGTGGAGTACATTTACTTCTGACCAGTTTAACTGTGTAGTTTTAATGCCTCTGGATGCAGATAAGTTCCAGAAAGATTGTGTCACTACGTGTTCACTTTGCAGTTCCGCTGCTCTTTGACATATTGTTTATGACTGTGTCAGCTTTGGTTAGCAGCAGTGTAATTTAAAATGTTTTCAATCGCTGCTTGTAAAAATCAGAGTTATCTAAAGACGAGATGTCGGAAGTAGGTACACTGGACTCGGTTCTATGCGACATTGGCGTGTGGTACTTCGTAGTTGATGGGTGACATCATGGCAGTCGCCGATGCCATCGTCGCTCTATTTCAGTGAATTCTGACCTTCAGCTACGACAGCCCATCCCTGTGTACATCGCCTTGAACTCTCACTACAGGAAAGTGTGCTAGAATAAAAATCGATCACCTCAAAGACGATGGTGTCAGCCTGTTACACACAAAATTACACGTCTTACTACAAAAGACATATGAATGATCACGTATTCAAAGTCTTAGATAGGAACTGTGGCAACACGGAGAAACAAACTGTCATTATAGTGGGACCAAATACGCACATATTGCAATGTCGTGACTTTTTGCTCTGTTTCTCTTTGCTTGAAATAATTTCGCTATCGGAAAAACAAATCTTTTCTGCTGACCTGATAGTGTTGCACAGCTATTTCGTCTTCAATGCGCACCTGTGGGAATTAAGTAAATGCAGTGGTCAAAGCAAACTGGAAGAGAACAGTATGCACGTCTGACAAAAGCCACTTTTTCATTTTCAGCATCGCTTCTCCATTCAAGCAGTCCATTATCAAACGGCGCACTCATTAAATTTTCAAACTACGGTATTGATACGTCATTGTCGCAATCCGCCTTTTGCGAAGCGTGTTGTGGCTTCTACCTTTAAGTTCTTTTTCCTGCTTGGTACCGTCTTGCTATCTGAGCCCGTGATGCTCACGCAGCTTGTCCTCTTCTAAATGAGAAAGTGGAACAGAAAAGATGAGGAACACTTTTTCGGCACAGTGATGTGAAGGCTATTATCAGCCTTGACTGCAAACCACAGTCGAAGGTGCCTTCCTGAAGTCTAGGACACGGCATCAACCAGTGCCCTTTGTCAACGGCGCTGTGGAATCGCGTGTACGAACAGAGAGAGCTGGTTTTCGCAAGATATCTACTTGCAGAGTTCAGGTTGATGTTTGAATGATGTTCGTTCCCAATGGGTCAGCACAAAACCTGTTCCGTAATCCTACAACAGATTTACGTCACCCACGTACGTCTATAACAATATGCATCTCTCTCGTGATCCAGCGCGGAAACAGAAATGGCCTGCGCTTTCTTCCGGTCGCTAGGTATCCTTCTTTGCCCCAGCGCCTTACGATAAACTGATGCTTGAAGGGGAGGAAGGTGTTTCTCATTAACTATGTAGAATATCAGACTTGTTTGAGATGCCTCCCCATAATTAACAGATTGAAGTTGCTTTTCTATTCCGTGATAATGTACCTCAGTATCGCAATTTCGACGTCACTGCGATGATTGAAAAGAAAAACAGTTTTACGATCTCCCGCGGTGAAACATTTTCGGAAGACCCAATTAAGTATTTGGCCCTGCCCTCTGCCGTCTCACGTTTCGGCGCCAGTGTGGTCACTGGGCGACTGGGCAGATGACTTCGGTCCGTTTATTTCTTAGTGATTTTAGCCATATCGTTCGTCAGAACTTACTTCATATTGATTGAACTCTTTTCTCATTTATGTCCTTGTGTTCGTTATCGGTTCCTTCAGCTCTAGTTTGTTAGTCAAGTTTTCACTTCGTTTCAGGCTGTGATGTTCTCTTTGCTGTTGTAGGAACTATCTAATACGGTTATAAAAACAAAGGAGCGTAAGGAAGAATTTTCTCAATGTTCCGTAACTTGTACACTGTAATTTTTTCCCATTCTGGGTACAACATCATAGGCTCTGGCGTACTTGAAAGCAGGCGACGTTCTACCTTTCCTCTAGCGAAGCCCACGCTTCTCCAGTCTTCATTGTCACCTAGTGACTATTTCAATTTTGTTACTGTTGGGCGGATATGACCGAATGAAATCTCTTGATTTGCAACTTTTTTATTCGTTATTTGTGAGTAAGCTGTTTTCTATGAACATCAGGCTCCAAACCCAATCGCCAAGTGATACGGTTATGTTGCATTCTCACTGCTTCATACCTGTTTTCAGGTTTCTACGCTAGTTCCAAACAGTAGCAGAAAGTTTTCTATACCCTATAAAGGAACAGTCACAGCTTTCAACAGCATCCACTACGGATAAAATTTACTTAATATCATGTTTGTAGCGCACTTCTTCAATGACAACAAAATGCATATAATCGCTTAGAAAACTATGACCTGTTCGCATAAACTGTTGTTCGAAATTCTTTGCCTTTGCTAACATGGTAGCATGTTATCACAGAAACCTTGAAATTTGTGTTTTGCCCACACAACGGTCAAATCACGCTATAGCATCTGTCACAAGATATCCACTTTCTCTATAAGTATTGGATTATGCATGATCCAATTATGTCTGGACCCCATGGACACAAATCAACATCGTAGCCACCTCGCCGATGAGACCATCTTCTTACTGCCAAATAAGCTCAGACATTTTGAGGAAGCTCGTTCCAAAGTCTTATTACTGACACAGAAAAAGATTTTCAAGAAGCTGGCTGCGTTATGTAACGGCGTAGAGAGGGTTTTACTTTATTGAGAACGAGTCTTTATACTGTGCTGTTCAAATAGTAGTGTAACAGTTTAAGGTAACTAAGAGGGAGTACAGTGGTTGAGAAGATGATAGAGGAAACGTGGAGTGTGGTATTCTTTACGCCTGTCGGCACGTAACAATTGCTCGTAGGCAGGAGTGGTGATGTCGGAATAGTGAACGTCACAGATGCATCGCACAGAAACATTCATCGGCAATTGCAGCTACCGTGAGCTGTCATGCCAAAGTCCTTGGAATATAAGGTGACCGTAATAAATTATGTCGATCATTAGTCATTTTAGAGGTTTGTTTTTCAGCTCCAGGGAAAATAATTTTTTTATATATTTCTGTAGTAAAAGAACTTATGCTGACACCTTCTTACATATTGTCACTGTGCACTGTGTCTTCAGTCCAGTCGAAGTGATGGTCCGAAATTATCCCCAAGATATTAGCGGCAGGAGAATGAATTATTTCTGTCTCAATTAGGATTAAGGGTGAAGCAGATTCTGTGGCATTGAGGTAACATTGCGCTGCTGTGCGAAAAGGGAACTTTCGTGTGATGTATCAGTGCCAAACAACATAGTTCCAATAACCTTGGACCATACGTAAGAAGGACTGTTAGAGGTTAATAAAGATGGTAGTTGACAGAAATACGCAATGAGACGACTAGAAATGACACTTTCATTCAGAGGCAATAATTACACTGAAGTCACAGCAATTCAGGAAGGTCCCCTGGACATCACAAAAGGCGAGACACGGTTCTTAATGGTGCGTGTGAGCACCACGGACGCCAACGCACGCTCCGCAACGGGCTGCAGTGCTGCAACATTGGTGAGTTCTTGTGGTAGTGTACTGCATTCTCTCACCAGAGGTGTTGTCAACTGCTTGATGGTCGTTGGTACATGTGGATGCGCTGCAGTGAGGCTGCCCAACGTCTCCACGCATACTAGACGGCATTTAAGTTGGCGAACGGGCAGCTGAGTCCATTCGCCGAATATCCTCTCGTTTCTTAAGCTCCTGCGGCCAACGCTGCTCGACGCGGTCGCCCACTGTGATCCATAAAAATGACGTCACGACCGAATGCATCCCTGAAAATACACACGTGGGGAAGGAATACAGCGTCACAACACCGTTGACCAGCGAGCGTACCGTGTTCAAAGATTTGGAGGTCAGTACACGCACGCAACATTATGCCTCCCCACATCATAACACCTGGAGCACCAAACTGATCCCGGAGTGGCCGAGCGGTTCTAGGCGCTACAGTCTGGAACCGCGGTCGCAGGTTCGAATCCTGCCTCGGGCATGGATGTGTGTCATGTCCTTAGGTTAGTTAGGTTTAACTAGTTCTAAGTTCTAGCGGACTGATGATCTAAGAAGTTAAGTCCCACAATGCTCAGAGACATTTAAACCATTTTTGAACTGTAACAGTTGTGATACTAAATGCAGCACTTCTGCTACTAAATGTAACTGGGTTTTCTCTTTTGATGCTGTCAATTGTCAGGATGAGCATTCTAAAGCATTCTGTCAGGGTGAAAATATTACATTAATCAATTTTTCTCTCTTAACAACATGTGGGCAGGGTGAGTTCTTCCTTGGCTCGGGTATGAGGTAGAATGAAACAACATTTTTACATAAGATAATTTTTATTGAAAGTTTCGTACAACTGTAACCTACTGGATGTTCTGGGTAGGAGAACGGCAGCTGTGTCGTTTGCGTAGCCTTCTGCTGCGGCAGCGGCGGCGGCGACGGCGGCGTCTGATTACGCGTAGCGGTGTGTATCTCGTGTCGCCGTCTCGCCCAGCTGACTGGAGACGCGCAGCGCGAGGTGGCCCGTTTAATTACTGCGAGCGAAGTCGTGCATCGGATGGTGATACCTTAGATGTGGAGTGCCAGTGTTTCTCTTCTAAGCGACCGCGTGTGTTGTGCGTCGGCCAGCGGAGCGGCGCGGCGGGGGAAGGCCAGTGTCCCGGACTCGAACAACGGACTCCCGCTTGCCAGTCTTCGGCTGTCAGTTCTTCATCCCAGCTCATAGGTGACTGCTGATGTGAGGCCGTCTCCTTCCCGTCCTCACGAGTCACCCGGGTACGTAAAAATCAAACTTCAAATACCTTTTAACGTCTGTCTTCTGGCGCTGAGGCTGCTGCTTGCTATTCCATTACAGCGGCGGACTTGGCGCGTCTGTGCATGATGTAGTCTCTTCTTGCATGACGGTCTTCAGCACCGAAACTGACTTAAAACAACTGCTACGCTTCTTCACTTCTTCGTCTTCGTCACCGTCTTCGTCTCCGTCTTCGTCTCCGTCTTCGTCTTCGTCACCGTCTTCGTCTCCGTCTTCGTCTTCGTCACCGTCTCCGTCTCCGTCTTCGTCTCCGTCTTCGTCTCTCGGGCCCACCGCGTCTCGCGTATTTATTCACTTCAGTTCACTGGAGGTGAACGACTTCACGGCCATTGCCTCTTCTGTCACGTTGAAAAGCTTCTCGAAGAATCTTCTTAACGTCGGTCATTGGCTCTTGGAATGTAGGCGAGGGCCTTTGCTCACATGCGACAACTGAGAAACACGTGAGCCGGTCGGGCGATGCCCTGACGGCTGAATCGACAGCGCCCGCTTATGTAGAACTTGCTGACTTCACGGTCATTGTCTCTTCTGTTCTGCTGTTCTGCCCGCTGAATGCTAGTATGTAACTCTCTAAACTAAACCAAGTTTTTCATTTATATTCTAATTTCTACTTCACTTTGATTTCACTAATTTATTTACTTAAGTACCACTCAACAGAACATTCGACAACGTTCCTTGATGCCTTACGCGTTCCCATGTCTCGCCATATGAGGGTACGCCCTGAATCACTACTCGGACCGATATGCTCTCATCCGAGAAAGCCGGCCGCGGTGGTCTAGCGGTTCTAGGCGCTCAGTCAGGAACCGCGCGACTGCTACGGTCGCAGGTTCGAATCCTGCCTCGGGCATGGATGTTTGTGATGTTCTTAGGTTAGTTAGGTTTAAGTAGTTCTAAGTTCTAGGGGACTGATGACCATAGATGTTAAGTCCCATAGTGCTCAGAGCCATTTGAACCATCCGAGAAAAGCACGTGATCACATTCCTCCTTGATTAAGTTGCCATGCTATGGGCAGCATCGCAAACGGTGCTGTCTACCTGCACGTGTCAACGGAAGACAACGTGCTGATCGTCGAGCAAAGAGACCACCGCGATGCAGTTGCCGTGCCTAGCAGTCCTACTAAATGGCGTATCACTTGCACCTACTATTTCTTTCCCGCGTGAAGTCATCTAAATGTTGTCACTGGTGCATGCTGTAATGAAGAACACCAGCAAACGGTGTGCTCGCAGATTGAGAGGAACTGTCTTGCACGTTCCTTCAACTGCCTCTTCGTGCGGGGCCAGCTCCATTTGTCCCTATAGGCAGCCTGACCTCTCGATATGTGACGTCCAGCTTCCTGTGCACGAATGAGAGACCTCTAGCAACGTGCTCCCGCACTTTCGTTAATCTCCAGTGAGTTGTTGATATGGTATGTCACTTCACCCGTCTTGTCGTTAAATTTTTCAGAGCAGCGTAACTTCTTTGTGCACAGCTAACATTGCTTGCGTTTTAGGTTGTTTAAGTTTCAAACCTACCTCCTTCGACCACTTTGATTAGCCAGCATTTGTGTATGGGATGCCAATGTACATCTTTGTTGGACATACACTTAGTTCCAACTAGAGGTCGTCAACGTGTAAATGATATTCGCAGTGAGAGAGAGTAGACGACCCACCATGAACATACAGGGTGATTCAAAAAGAATACCACAACTTTAAAAATGTGTATTTAATGAAAGAAACTTAATATAACCTTCTGTTATACATCATTACAAAGAGTATTTAAAAAGTTTTTTTTCACTCAAAAACAAGTTCAGAGATGTTCAATATGGCCCCCTCTAGACACTCGAGCAATTATCAACGCGATACTCCAACTCGTTCCACACTCTCTGTAGCATATCAGGCGTAACAGTTTGGATAGCTGCTGTTATTTCTCGTTTCAAATCATCAATGGTGGCTGGGAGAGGTGGCCGAAACACCATATCCTTAACATACCTCCATAAGAAAAAATCGCAGGGGGTAAGATCAGGGCTTCTTGGAGGCCAGTGATGAAGTGCTGTGTCACGGGCTGCCTGGCGGCCGATCCATCGCCTCGGGTAGTTGACGTTCAGGTTTCATAACTAACTTTTTTCATAGGACTCTCCATACAGTTGATTGTGGAATTTGCAGCTCTCTGCTAGCTCTGCGAGTAGATTTTCCTGGGCTGCGAACAAATGCTTGCTGGATGCGTGCTACATTTTCATCACTCGTTCTCGGCCGTCCAGAACTTTTCCCTTTGCACAAACACCCATTCTCTGTAAACTGTTTATACCAACGTTTAATACACCACCTATCAGGAGGTTTAACACCATACTTCGTTCGAAATGCACGCTGAACAACTGTCGTCGATTCACTTCTGCCGTACTCAATAACACAAAAAGCTTTCTGTTGAGCGGTCGCCATCTTAGCATGAACTGACGCTGACGCCTAGTCAACAGCGCCTCAAGCGAACAAATGTACAACTAAATGAAACTTTATAGCTCCCTTAATTCGCCGACAGATAGTGCTTAGCTCTGCGTTTTGTCATTGCAGAGTTTTAAATTCCTAAAGTTGTGGTATTCTTTTTGAATCACCCTGTATAATGAGAAAAAGGATGGGCCCAATACTGATCCTTGTGGAACCTGTGATACTAAATCCGTCAGTTATCACTCTTTGTTCCTGTGATTACATACTGTTGGTGGGTAGTAAGGTGCGAGTGGACCCATTGTATAGTACTTGAAGAAAAATTTCAAAAGAAGTCCCAAGTTTTGCACATTCGAAAACAAGATATGCAGTGAGAGATGGGAGAGCGCCTGGTGGGGCACGCACGGTGGAGAGCAGGAGCCGCTAATGCTGACGAGCGTCTCAATGGCCCTCGGCAGACACGTGGTGTTTGCCACGCAGTTGCCTCGCGCACCCGACTCCTCCCGCCTGCCGACTACCTGCTATCGTGCGTGGCCCGCTGTTACGCTACTGTCGCGGCCACGCCCACCATCCGCCTCTCGGGCGCGAAAAAGTAGCCTCCGGACCGGACACGCACAAAGGATGCGACGGGACTGCACAAAAGCGGACTTAGCCTCTCTTCCGCGCAACACACTTCGCTACAAAAACCGGCCGCTCCACTCCATTCGAGCAGTCGGACTGTTTATTCGATCTCGCCTCGAGGCCGTTTCGCTTTTTGTTGCGAATCAAACGGTCAGCGACGATTTCGCACAAAGGCGTCCTTTACAAAGCGCGCTGGCAGGCTTCTACTTCTCCGGACAAGCGTCTTCTTTGTCCGAAGCTGCGATGCAACTTTGTTTCCTGCATTTTAAATTATTCCGCTGGTTCAAATGGCTCTGAGCACTATGGGACTTAATATCTATGGTCATCAGTCCCCTAGAACTTAGAACTACTTAAACCTAACTAACCTAAGGACATCACACAACACCCAGCCATCACGACGCAGAGAAAATCCCTGACCCCGCCGGGAATCGAACCCGGGAACCCGGGCGTGGGAAGCGAGAGCGCTACCGCACGACCACGAGATGCGGGCTATTCCGCTGGAACGTGCGCTGGAATGTGGGGCAGGATGGGGCACTTGCGTTCTCATATCTGGGCTACAGAATTATTATTCATTACATATCAGGTAGTTGTCTGTGATGCTTCCAAAACGCAAATTTTGCTTTGCTTAGCGCGACAACAAATACAGTGGGTTTACCGTTCACTGTAATTATATATCAGGTTTGTTTGTTTGCAGACCGAGCAACGTGGCGCAGTGGGTAGCAGGCTGGACTCGCATTCGGGAGGATGACTGTTGAAAACCGCGTCCGGCTATCATCATTCAGGTTTTCCCTGATTTTCCTAAATCGCTCCAGGCAAATGCCGGGATGGTTCCTTTGAAAGGGCACGGCCGATTTCCTTCCCCAACCTTCTCTCATCCGATGGGACCGATGACCTCGCTGTTTGGTCTGTCCCGTAAGTCAAACAACCGACCTTTGTTTGCAGGTTGTTCACGACAAATTTTGCAGTTTCATTAATGTCAGATTCCGCCGCAGTGTCCTAACGGATACGCTCGTCACATGTCCCACACTGACTTCTGCGGTTGTTTCAGGCAGTATTGCTTTTCTGTTAGCACTGACGACTCTACGCAAACGCCGCTGCTCTCGGTCGTTAAACTGCTTTGTTGTGGCAAGAGGTAGTGCCCGAACTTCGGTTTTCTGGGCACACTCTTTGTTGTGTTGGCAGAAGAGCCAACACTGTGTTGCAATAGGAGGCCGAAATGCACGCTATAATCTAACGCAGACTGGCGTGAGGTCTGGAACAGGATACGTAATGAATGCTATAAAGAAAAGTACGTAGCTGCTGGAATACTTAACTTTAATCCATCATTTGTATACAGCATTCTGGATGATACAAGTGAGACTCTCTCCAGAAATGGTTAATGGCGCCTTGCTAGGTCGTAGCCATGGACTTAGCTGAAGGCTATTCTAACTGTCTCTCGGCAAATGAGAGAAAGGCTTCGTCAGTGTAGTCGCTAGCAAAGTCTTCGTACAACTGGGACGAGTCCTAGTACGTCTCTCTAGACCTGCCGTGTGGTGGCGCTCGGTCTGCAATTACTGACAATGGCGACACGCGGGTCCGACATGTACTAATGGACCGCGGCCGATTTAAAGCTACCACCTAGCAAGTGTGGTGTCTGGCGGTGACACCACACTCTTGACACTGTGGATATCGAAATACTGAATTCCCTAACGATTTGCGAAATGGAATGTCCCATTTATGTAGCTCCAACTGCGTTCAACGTCTGTTAATTCCCGCAGTGCGGCCATAATGACGTCGGAAACCTTTTCACGTGAATCAGCCGATATGCATATGTGCATCTCTCTATCCCATGTCTGGTGTCACCTGAGTGTAGAGCGCTTGCTTTTAGCGGAATAAAATCGACAACTGTATATGTGATTTCAGGAATACCTCATGGGAGTGTAATAGAAGAGCTGCTGTTGGCAGTATACATAAATGAGCTAGGGGATAACGTCAGAAGCTCCAAGAGGCTGTACACGAATGATGTGGTTGTGTACGAGAAGCTACAACGCCAGAAGACTGTAGAGAATTGCAGAAAGACCTGCCGAGCATTGACGACTGGCACAGGAACTGATGGTCAGAGTAAGTAAATGTTCGTAACACCCATAGACGTGCGAAAAATTCACTACGCCGACGACAAATTACTGGGAACAGTAAATACCGTAAACCAACTGGGTGGTTGTAATTAAAGCTTTCCACATAGGTCCAGCGGGCGCTGTAATCGTCGTATGTGTCGTTTAGCCTTAAATCCATTGTATGTGCCCCCGCCACGGAATCAAGAAAATATACCAAGGAACAAAACGGTGTTCTATGGAACTGATGGGTTCCAGAAAGCCATAAGGGCTATAAATTGTGTATATATATCAGTAATTTGTACTTCTGGAGCACAAGGAGAAATATACAGGTATCGCAAGAATTTATTTTCTAGCAATACACAAATATTCTGTGATGCGAATATGAAGGTGTTGGACGCGGTAAGCCGTTGGCCGGGTTCCACGCATGATGCACACATTTGGGCAATAGCAGAGTTGCTGATGAATTTAAAAAAGGACAGTTTAATGGGTTGCTTTTTGAAGAAAGTGGCTAAGCTCTAATTATCTTATGACTCCTGTGTTTCGACCCCATATAGGAGCCCAAGGGGGCTGGTATAGACCCCATATTGCCACCAGATGTGTAATAGATTGTACATTCGATATTTGGAAGAAACGCTTCAAAATTCTCACTAAAACGATGCGATATTAACAAAACAAGTGTGGGAATATTAGTTTCGCTGCTACAGTTCTGCACATATATGGAACAGAAGTTGATGTGTTTCACCCTGATGCTGTGGGAGTGAAATACGTATTTCAGCCAGAAGCAAATACTGCAGGCCAAGCTGTCAGAAGATCTATTATACTTAATTATTTTAATTAAAGTTGTGCCTAACTTGCTAGTGAAATAAAAAGTTAATGTAAAGAATATTCTTTTTAAGTGAAGAAATAAGGCACTGGATCGTCACTCTCATTTATTTATATATTACGTTTCTTTCTTTTTTCTTTCTTTTCTTTATTTTTTTTCTTCCTTTCATTTTTTTTTTAATTTTGCTATTTACATTGTCATTTTATTTCTTACTTCAGTGTACAAAGTTACACAATAAAGATGTCTCGATTATTTCTAAGAAAAAACAAGACGCCTGTTTCCATAATTTTTCTAAGACAAACAAATGACAATGTGGTGATTAGAAAAATTAATGTTAATGCGGAACGGATTTACCACGAAACAAAAAAAAAAATTAGTTCCAATTTTGACCACCAGGTGCAAATCTAGCGCTGTGAAAGCAAGAAAGACCTATAGAAATGTTTCCATATGTGATGGATTAGAAACGGGCTTGTGCAGAAAAGGCCAAACAAGAGAGAAACGCATAATGTTGATGCAGTTTTGTCATATGATGACATGGTTGGAGACCGTGGCTGTTATTTGAAGACAGACGTTGATGGTGTTGAGGCAGCAACCAGCCACAAATTTATTTTAAGTTTCTTTATTCAAAAGGCACCGTTACCGGTTTCGAGTCATAACAGTTCATCGTGAGACGGCTTTATGCTTTCATTAGAACATGTGGTGCATATTTTACTAGTTAGTTGTCGTGAAATGCCGGTTTGGAGGACCT
The DNA here is from genome assembly GCF_023864275.1 of Schistocerca cancellata. Lineage (NCBI taxonomy): Eukaryota > Metazoa > Arthropoda > Insecta > Orthoptera > Acrididae > Schistocerca > Schistocerca cancellata. Next base: position 30,189,464 of record NC_064631.1, on the reverse strand, counting down.
GTTTTCAGGCACCACATGTTCTAATGAAAGCATAAAGCCGTTTCACGATGAATTGTAATGATTCGAAACCGGTAACGGTGCCTTTTGAATGAAGGAACTTAAAATAAATTTGTGGCTGGTTGCTGTCTCAACACCATCAGCATAATGGTTGATTTTATCATTAACCACCGATTGTATGGATTGTTCAATATGAGCCCCGGAGACGTCGATGAAATGCTGCGTCTGTAAAGCGACCTGGTCAACAGTTGCTCGCGACAGCTCCTGTGCAGAAAGAGCAACGAGTTCTTTTACACAGGCCATCAGATTATGGTGTTAGGAACTTGCTTATACTGTACAAGAAATAGTAGTAAATAATAATAGTGATTCTGTAACTATTGGTTGGTAATGTTTACTGACAAAATACCACTTAACGCTAGATTGCGTACTTACGGCTATGCTGTGTGGCCGTTTTTTTGTACAATTTAAAAAGAGAGAAAGATTATAAATTGATACCCGATGCGTCGGTTCTCGATTGCGTTCAGGAGACATACGGATTGATTACGCGAAGGGATTTTCTTAATTGACCTATTGATCCTGATTGCCTTCACACAATCAGAATCTTGTATGAAAATACCTAAGAGACCTATTTGCATATAAAAGTGGAAATGAAATCAAATTAGTGGAATTTCGTAAGAGAAATATTAAGAGATCGGAAGTTGAACACATTATTGGTCTCCCAAATACAATCGAGACACTGCGATAAAGAGCGAACCTGTAACAAAGCTCATATACAATTTGAACATCATTTTTGGTTAGAGAGAGAAAAGAATAAGTAGAAAATTACTGCATCGTCAAATATTGATATATTTTGAAGAAATTTGCTTTAAACTTCTACACGTTGACAAATACACAATAAATGCATGACTTACATCTGATATTTCTTTCGTAAATGGCGCAGTCCAATGATCGCTGCTTTGTCAGTCCGTTTCTTCTTAAAAATTTAAATATCATTGCGTGTGCGTAAGTGCATTGTACCCACAAACGAGTTACCGAAAAGTTTGTTCGTCGTTTCACACAGTTTTTACACAAAATAAAAATACAACTTGTAGCAATGCTATGTATTACGTCCTAACACGTCGGTGACCAAAAGTGAAAGGGATAATGAAATCTCTAGAATATCTCTTAACAAAAGATAGATTGTTCTTTCTTCTGTTTCGCAGCTTCTTGCTGTCGAGCGCTGCGGCAATGATTTTAAGTATCTGCGCCCAGCGGGTCATAGCGTTCATTTAGAGTATTTAGCATCTTTACGAACTACAGATCGTTGGCTGTCCATTTCTTTTATGACAAATATCTCATATACAAGGTATCTGAAATCCAATAATATTACAATATGAGGGAGAGAACGAACATGTTCCTGGCAAATGTGTTCTTTTAGATATCCACAGGACCAAAAATCAGATGGATTCAGATCAGGTGATCTCACAAGTCATTCATCTGGAAAACCTCTGGAGGTAAGGCTGTATTGAGCAGATCTTTCAATGGACGAGTGACATGAGGTGTTTCTCCAATTTCGTGAAAACAGTGGTTTCCACACAGTTGCGCTCTTCCGAAGCTGGAATCACACGCTGTACAGGGGCATCTCGATAATGTGCAGACGTGACTGTACACCCAACAGGCGTTCTGGATGTATTGCATTCAAAGAAGGCTCTTGATCCACAACACGTGCTCTAACACTACGCCAAATTCACTGCACCATGTAGTGTAAAATTGTAAGTAGGCTGTTTAGATTTTTATATTGGTAATGCCACGTAGCGCTCTGTATGAAAATCACTGGCTGTGCTGTGTGCAGTCTGTGGCTAGTTTGCATTGTTGTCTGCCATTGTAGAGCGGCAGCTGGATGTGAACAGCGCGTAGCGTTGCGCAGTTAGAGGTGAGCCGCCAGCAGTGGTGCATGTGTGGAGAGAGATGGCGGAGTTTTGAAATTACATATATTATGACTTGTGATGATATTAAGGTAAATACATTGTTTGTTCTCCATTAAAATCTTTCATTTGCTACCTATCCCTATCAGTAGTTAGTGCCTTCCGTAGTTTGAATCTTCTATTTAGCTGGCAGTAGTGGCGCTCGCTGTATTGCAGTAGTTCGAGTAAGGAAGATTTTTGGTGAGGTAAGTGATTTGTGAAACGTATAGTTTAATGTTTGTCTGGGCCAAACTTTTGTAGGGATTTTTGATAGTCAGATTGCGTTTCGCTAAAATTATTGTGTGTCAGTTTAAGCACAGTCTTTTATAATTGTTCTAAGGGGACGTTAGATATGTCGACCCTTAGCCGAGGATACCTCACTGGAATCTTCTGATTTTTTCTTGTAGTTTGTGTAATTAGTGTAGATTTTGTTTATTGCTATTGCGTAATTGTAGAGAGAATCTCCTTTGTAGTTGCAGTCTTTCATTGTTGTACAGTAAAACAGTTGTGGCATGCATGTAGATTTTCACCAAGTATTTCGCAGCTGCGCTTGCAATTAACTAGATATTATTTTCAGTGCTATGTTAATGTATCCCCCTATTTTTGCTCTTCAAATTGTGTTTTTCTGTGTTGTTGTGTGAAATATTGTGACAATAATGTCGTGTGAAAAACGTATTACTAGGCTCCAAAGTAAACTGAGAAATGACAGTGAAAACGAAAGTAGTGTGTTAGCGCCACCATGTAATGAATTAACTAATGTTCAACATAGTATTTTGGTAACTGTGCACAGGAAATGGAGCGGGCGGTAAACAATGGCGTAGGCAGTGAAACAATTAGTGAACAGGGAAGCATTATCGATCGATCGCTCGGCAACAGCTCGCCTCAGGAATCCGAAATGATAGGACACAATTCTGCAAATACTGTAGATTCAGGTTTTGTGTCCTCACCGTTTTCTCAAATGAGTCAAGACACATTGTCTGCTTGTCAAAATGTGAATGTTGCCAGTGAAAATGCACTGCCAAAAAGCATAGAGAAACAGATTCCAGACACTAATACATTATTATTGCAATTAATGCAACAAATGGAACAAAATCAGAGACAAATGGGACAAAGGCTTCGAAAGTTAGATACAATGGAACAACACCAGAGACAAACACAGCAACAGTTAGACACAATGGAACAACACCAGAAACAAACACAGCAACAGTTAGATGCAATGGAACAAAATCTTCACATCACGCTTGAACAAACACGTGAAGATTTAACTACTGAGTTACATAACATTGAATCGAAATGTCAAAAAGTCTGTAATGACGTAAAAACACAGATTTGTGAGCATTTTCAACCTATTTTTTCGCGGCATGAAAATGAATTACAGAATCACGAAGCAGCCATAAAAGAACTGCAAACCATTGTTAATGAAAATCATGAGACCTTGTGGGCTAAAATTGACTCAGTTGCATCTACCGATTCGGTTACGCAACTTGCAAAAACTCAGGAAAACTTAAAGGACACAGTAGATTCGATTTCAACACAAATGGACACTCTGAAACTTGGTTCAGAAAAACACACTGAGGAAATGTGTTCACTATCAGAGAAAGTAGCCGAACTTTCGGATCAGGTCACTAACTTATCTACGAAGGTAGATGATAATCTGAATGACACAAAACCGGTAGTCTTTAATGACACAGAAGAGTGTGAACAAATTAGGAAACTGAAACAAAATCTGAATCAAATTAATACGCAACACCAAAGAGAAATCCGGGATGTACAAGATCAGCTGACACAGGTAATACAAGAATTACATATTTCAGAGGACACTCGCGCTCCAGTACGGGAAGAGGGACATAGAAATACAGAACAACAAGAAAATAATAACACAGGACACTTCGGAAATTATGAAAGAAATTGGCAAGGCGCATTGGATTTTGAGATGGAACCGCCGAAACGAAGTAACAATGAGCGATGTGCGACTCGCCGACACGATGATTTCGACTATAAGCTGTTCATTACTACATGTAAATTCAAAACATTTAAGAATTCTGGCAATGCTGCTGATGCTATATGAGTTATTTGATTAGGCTACATATTTATTTAGATGAAATATTGAAGAAGTGTCGACGAATAAGGTAAGGAATAATGAGTAGTGGTTAGGGACTCTGGTTTGTGAATAAGGATGTTGGAAACCAAGAATCGTACTTTAAGAGTTATGAAATGTATGTAAATGCGTGAATGTATTACAACGCCGACGAAAATTTTTTGGACACTGTTATATTCATAAGATTTTGTTTCTACACATTTGCAACGCAAATTCTCGACCCGTGAAATTTTGTATATGAGACTGTCACTGTAGCGGAAACTGCTGTCGTAAATATTTCCGTAAGAAAGTTAAGTGACCACCTGCACGTAATGCATTGTGGGCACCCAGCTGTGTCAGACGCCTGGAGAACAAGCCATTAGGGTGTGCCTTTTCGAAAGCACAGGTAGAAAAAAAAAGGGAGGCCATTATCCTCGCTATTGACATTTCCTTGTTGAAAGCATTCTGTGGAGCTCGTAATTTATGATATTTACTAAAATGCCTAATGAAATGATTAGAAACATTTTACATCTATTGTCTTTGTAGTTGAGAGATTGCTCATTTTGTTTAATATCTGGTTTCCAGCTGTGTTGCAGCTTCAGTTTTAGAAAATAAACTTAGATGCATTTGCTAATGTGAACACTTTCTGTCAACAGATCTATTAAATAATTATTTTATGATCCACATTCTTCGAAAAAGGAGCTCTTGGACTGGAAAGAACAATAAGAAGGGACTGATAACAATAACTACATATATAATTTTCTTTTCAAGTACTTGGTAATTTTTTGTAGAATTAGTTTTTGTGGTGCACCACTTTAATTACATAGAGATTAAGATGTGAATATACATTTCCCTTATCTGCATTGTTGTTTTTACTGTAATATTTTTTCTGCTTGAGCTTTGTCATGTTTAGGTATAAGTTATTGCTGTTTGCCAGGCATAGTGTTACTGAATTTGACTTTGTGTTACTCTTCTAAGCTAGTTTTACTACTGTTTTATTATTCTTGTTTGCTGCACAGTGCCTTATATTAGTTGTAGTACTGCAATTGCTTTGCCTATTTAAAATTTTTGTCATTGATGTTTGTGTAAATTGATTTGTGCTGCTGCATTGCCTCATCCCTTAGTTTAGCATCTGAGCTCAGTAGATTTAAGTTAGCTTAAGAGGGGGTAGACTATAAGAGAATGAGTTGCGATGAATTGGGAGAAATGCATTGAGAAGTTATACGAAAAAAGTACAGAAAGCAGGTATAGGTAGGATTTTTTTGGAAATAAATGATGAGGTAAGATAATGGAAAATAAATAATGAGGTAAGAAATATGTGAACATATAAATACAGAAAGCATGCTTGTATAGGATTTTTTTGGTGGAAGCAAAGGTTGAAATAAGATGAACGATCTATGGAATGAAGTTTTGGGTTGGACTGCAGTACCAAATGTTACACTGAAAACGAACCCTGTCCTTTCCTTTTGTGTTATCCCACTATGTGTTTGTGTACCCTTGTGTATTTGTTTTCTTCCTGTCTCTGTGTAGTTTCATAGAATTTTTTCTTCTTCTAATACTAAGCTACATCCACTATGATGAGGAATACTGTTTCCTCAATTATAATTTGCATTTATAATATGTTATTTACCTTGTAAATATGTTTAGACATTATTTATTCTGTTTTGCTTTAATGCTCATGTGTGAAGTTGATGTTTCAAAAGTTATTCTGTGTTTACTTATGTCATAATTCTTGTAACACTGATGTATATGTTAGTTTGATTCTTTTGTAAAGCTTGTACTACAAATTATATCTGTATTGTTATGTTCTTTAATGATGTATTTTGTACCTTTGTAATTGTATTCTCGTGTTATAATATTGTAATTGACATCAGTTCATCAAATTAAGTAACTTGTAAGCATTCATTTCACTGCACACATTTCTGTTGGTCATAGTAACGCACAATATGTGAGAAGTTGGGACTGTTAGTATTTGCACGTGTGTCGATAATTCAGCAAGGGACTGGATAACAGCATTGCTCGTTCTAAGGACAATTCCAAAAAATTTCTTGAGTGGATGAGTGGTGGTTTATGGACTTGCTATATTGTGTGCAAGACTTATAAGGACAATTCCAAAAACTTTGTGCGTGCACAAGTGGTGGTTATGGACTTGTTATATTAACTGCAAGACTCTTCAATGGTGATTGTGCACCCACACAGTCACAACAGATGGCTGCTGGCCATCTCTACAATGACTACAGTGGGTCTGCATCTCTGATGACCCACCAATACCATTATTTCTACAAGGACTACAGTGGGTCTGCACCTCTGGTGGCCCACCAATACCACAATCTCTACCAGGACTACAGTGGGCCTGTCCACAATTTCTACAAGGACTGCAGTGGGTCTGCACCTCTGGTGGCCCACCAATACCATACTCTCTACCAGGACTCCAGTGGGTCTGCTCTGTGATGACCTACCTGCCACTCTTCTTCAAAACGTCGAATGACTCTGCTGTGGGTTTGCTCTGTTGTGGCCCATTACCTGTCAGCATGTCAAGAGTCAGCACTGTCTTTCAGTTGGAAGGACAACACTACTTCTTCAAGACTACATGGAAATCCACTACTTCCATGTGCATTGTCTTTTACTGCTCAGACTTTGAAAAAAAAAAAACACTGAAATTTTACTGTGATGAACAATCTGGACTGTCTTTATGGACTGTGAGAAAATTTTAGCCTTTGACCAACATTGTATCAATAAGTGTGTGCATTTGATTTCTTTGTTATTGGAATTATGAAAAATTTTATCAAATCATTATTGGCCACTGCTCAACACAATTTGTAAAATTTTTTGTGGGGAGCGTGGGGGCTATGTAAGTAGGCTGTTTAGATTTTTATATTGGTAATGCCACGTAGCGCTCTGTATGAAAATCACTGGCTGTTGTGTGTGCAGTCTGTGGCTAGTTTGCATTGTTGTCTGCCATTGTAGAGCGGCAGCTGAATGTGAACAGCGCGTAGCGTTGCGCAGTTAGAGGTGAGCCGCCAGCAGTGGTGGATGTGAGTAGAGTGATGGCGGAGTTTTGAAATTACATATATTATGACTTGTGATGATATTAAGGTAAATACATTGTTTGTTCTCCATTACAATCTTTCATTTGCTAACTATCCCTATCAGTAGTTAGTGCCTTCCGTAGTTTGAATCTTTTATTTAGCTGGCAGGAGTGGCGCACGCTGTATTGCAGTAGTTCGAGTAAGGAAGATTTTTGGTGAGATAAGTGATTTGTGAAACGTATAGTTTAATGTTTGTCTGGGCCATTCTTTTGTAGGGATTTTTGATAGTCAGATTGCGTTGCGCTAAAATTATTGTGTGTCAGTTTAAGCACAGTCTTTTATAATTGTTCTAAGGGGACGTTACAAAATGTGCCTCGTCGCTACATAGCATGTTGCCCGGACATATGGCCAAAACTTCGATCCGTGCCAGAAACTGAGGAGTAAATTCGGAACGTTGCTGCGGATCACGAGGTTTCAGTTGGTGCACTGTCTTATTATTGTACGGATAGGAGTGTAAAATAGACCGCACAACTTTCCGTACTGTTGACCACGGGATAGAAAATTCTCATGATACAGCACGACCGGTAGCACCGCACGGGACACTTGCTGCACGGTCAAGTTACAGCAACGGCAACCTCGTCAGTAACTTCCACTCCCGGGTGCCTCACCCATGTTTTCGGATTTCGTTACTCGTGGTATTTTTTAAAGCATTTCATGGCATCAGGTCTCCCAGCGTACCCTTTAGTGGGCGACAGTGCCTCAGTGCAGGGCAGTAATTGCAGCCATTCACACAAAACTGTTTTACTGGCAGCGTACGGTCTCTCTGGTCGACAACCATACTGTTCACTCACGTTATGGCTGTCAAATGTCAGCGTAGATATCATACCGTCACATAGACAGTGTCAGAGTTGCACCTTGTGGTCAAAATTGGAATTTTATTTTCCAGCGTAAATCGGTCTTGCATTACTGCATGAGGATATCTTCCAAGTTTCGCTGCCACACGGTAACTACAGCCCACACTAGGGCTCCGTGAGCAGCTGAACTATAGCCACCCTGTATCTAGATTTAACCGCCTGGAACGATGTAATGCGGAATGACCACATACCAGAAAAAGAAGTGCTGAGATTCATTGCATGAATCTTATGAGTATGTAACTTGTCCACTAAGGATGTGGCTTACAAAACACTTGTTCGACCAATTCCTGAGTACTGCCCATCAGTATTGGCCCCTTCCGAAGTGGAACTGATAAAAGAGGCAGAGAAGACCCAAGGAAGAGCGGCGCGTTTCGTCACGGGACCATTTGGTCGGTGCGAGAGCATTATCGAGATGCTGAGAAAGCTGCATTCAGCATGGAGAGGTTTACTATTGAAATTTCGAGAGAATGCGTTCCGGAATGAATTGGGCAAATTACTACTTCCTCTCACATACCCTACGTGATCAAAAGTATCTGGACACGTAGCTGAAAATGACTTACAAGTTCGTTGCGCCCTCAATCGGTAATGCTGGAATTTAATATGGTGTTAGACCACCCTTAGCCTTGTTGGCAGCTTCCACTCTCGCAGGCATACGTTCCATCAGGTGCTGGAAGGTTTCTTGGGCGATGGCAGCCCATTCTTCAGGGAGTGTTGCACTGAGGAGAAGTATCGATGACGGTCGGTGAGGCCTGGCACGAAGTCAGCGTTCCAAAACATCCAAAAGCTGTTCTCTAGGATTCAGGTCAGGACTCTGTGCAGGCCACGCCATTACAGTGATGTTAATGTCGTGTAACCACGCCACCACAGTCCGTGCATTATGAACAGGTGCTCCATCGCGTTGAGAGATGCAATTGCAATCCCCGAATTGCTCTTCAACAGTCGGAAGTAAGAAGGTGCTTAAAACATCAATGAAGGCCTGTGCCGTGATAGTGCTACGCAAAACAACAAGGGGTGCAAGCCCCCTCCATAAAAGACACGACCACACAATAACACCACGGCCTCCGAATTTTACTGTTGGCACTACACACGCTGCCATTCATCATACCCTCAGCCTGCCATCGGATCGACACATTGTGTACCGTGATTCGTCACTCCACACAACGTTTTTCCACTGTTCAATCGTCCAGTGCTTACGCTCTTTACACCAAGCGAGGCGTCGTTTGGCATTTACCGGCGTGATGTGTGGCTTATGAGCAGCCGCTCGACCATGAAATGCAACTCTTCTCACCTCCCGCCTAGGTGTGATAGTACTTGCAGCGGATCCAGATACAGTTTGGAATTCGATAGATGTCTGCCTATTACACATTCTTCAACTGTCGGCGGTCTGCGTCAGTCAACAGACGAGGTCGGCCTATACACTTTTGTGGTGTACGTGTTCCTTCACGTTTCCACATCACTATCACATCGGAAACAGTGGATCTAGGGATGTGTAGCATTGTGGAAATCTCGCGTACAGGCTTATGACACAAGTGACACCCAGTCACCTGACCACATTCGGTGTCCGTGAGTTCCGTGGAGCGCCCCATTCCGCTCTTTTACTATGTCTAATGACTACTGAGGTCGAAAAAAATGGTTTCAAATGGCTCTGAGCACTATGGGACTCAACATCTGAGGTCATCCGTTCCCTAGAACTTAGAGCCACTTAAACCTGACTAACCTAAGGACATCACACACATCCATGCCCGAGGCAGGATTCGAACCTGCGACCGTAGCGGTCGTGCGGTTCCAGGCTAAAGCGCCTAGTACCGCTCGGTCACAGAGGCCGGCCTACTGAGGTCGCTGTTATGGAGTACATGGCACCAGGTGTCAGTAAAATGCACCTACTGTGAAAAACGTATGTTGTTGGGGGTGTCCGGATACTTTTGATAACATAGTGTACCTCCTATGAAATGATCACAACCAGAAAATACGAAAATTTGGGGCTAATCTGTAGATTTTTACCTACAATTGTTTTTCCCACACGCCGTTCGCAAATGGGACTGGGATTGCGAAGAGATCGTGGACAAGAACTACCCTCCACCAGACACCGTATTATGGCTTGCTGAATAAAGCTGTAGACGCAGCAGTAAGTCAGATGTACAGTGCCTTTTATCTGAAACTAATATTAGAGGATGGAGTTAATGAAGAAGACGAGAGACACTTTGCTGAACACGAATACCAATAAACCGGAAACTCTAGAGCTGGTAGCGATAGAAATTCTGTGATTTAGCGGACGTTCTAGTTTACAATTCGTCTGGCGGACTGCTCTTAAAAAGTTAATGCAAAGAAAATTGTTGACGCGGACATAGTCCAGTTTTCTTTAAAATCTCAGCGGTTAAAAACATCTTCAGAACTTTTTCCTGTCAAAGCAGCCACTGGAAGGCAGACTTCATCAAAACTGTAACTTCCTAATGTTAATGATATTCTGAGAAATTTAGTAAGTGATATTTTCAAGTGTGCTATGTGTATTATTTGCAAAAGGAAATGGTACGCCGGCCGGTGTGGCCGAGCGGCTCTAGGCGCGTCAGTCTGGAACCGCGTGACCGCTACGGTCGCAGGTTCGCATCCTGCCTCGGGTATGGATGTGTGTGATGTCCTTAGGTTAGTTAGGTTTAAGTAGTTCTAAGTTCTAGGGGACTGATGACCTCAGATGTTAAGTCCCATAGTGCTCAGAGCCATTTCAACCATTTTATTTTTTTTATTTTTTTTTTTGAAATGGTACGTCAGTGAGATTTTCTCGAAACTCAGAACATGGATATGGCCCACTTACTTCATTTGGAGAATGAATTATTCACAATGCAGTGCGGAGTGCGCTCATAGAGACATTCTCGTCACATTAAAAGCGTGACCGACATCGGGAATCACACTCGCACGATTGTCTCTTGTGGACTGAGCTATCCGGCGCCATCTAACATTCTAAGTAGCGCTAATAGCTTTTTCGTATTTTTAGAAACTCTGCACAAGTTATGTTGAAGGACCGCCAAACTTGGTGTAATACAGGCATATCACCTTTAATTTAATTGATCTTATAATGACATAATAGTTATCCAGAGGAGTGATATATTTTCTATTTCATGAAAGTTAAACGGGTTACATAATATAACTATACTGAAGCGCCAAAGAAACAGGTATAGACATGCTTATTCAAATACAGAGGTACGTAAACAGCCAGAATACGGCTCTGCGATCGGCAACGCCTATATAAGACAACAAGTTTCTGGCTCAGTTGTTAGATCGGTTACTGCTGCTGCAATGGCGGGTTATCAAGATTTAAGTGAGTTTGAACGTGGTGTTATAGTCGACGCACAAACGAGGGGACATAGCATTTCCGAGGTAGCGGTGAAGTGGCGATTTTCCTGTACGATCATTTCACGAGTCTACAGCCAATGCTGACCTTACGACTTATCTTAGAAGAAAGATTAAGGAAAGGCAAACCTACGTTTGTAGCATTTGTAGACTTAGAGGAAGCTTTTGACAATGTTGATTGGAATACTCTCTTTCAAATTCTAAAGGTGGCAGCGGTAAAATACAGGGAGCGAAAGGCTATTTACAATTTGTACAGAAACCAGATGGCAGTTATAAGAGTCGAGGGGCACGAAAGGGAAGCAGTGGTTGGGAAGGGAGTGAGACAGGGTTGTAGCCTCTCCCCGATGTTATTCAATCTGTATATTGAGCAAGCAGTAAAGGAAACAAAAGAAAAATTCGGAGTAGGTATTAAAATCCACGGAGACGAAATAAAGACTTTGAGGTTCGCCGATGACATTGTAATTCTATCAGAGACAGCAAAGTACTTGGAAGAGCAGTTGAGCGGAATGGACAGTGTCTTGAAAGGAGAGTGTAAGATGAACATCAACAAAAGCAAAACGAGGATAATGGGATGTAGTCGAATTAAGTCGGGTGATGCTGAGGGAATTAGATTAGGAAATGAGGCACTTAAAGTAATAAAGGAGTTTTGCTATTTGGGGAGCAAAATAACTGATGATGGTCGAAGTAGAGAGGATATGAAATGTAAACTGGCAATGGCAAGGAAAGCGTTTCTGAAGAAGAGAAATTTGTTAACATCGAGTATAGATTTAAGTGTCAGGAAGTCGTTTCTGAAAGTATTTGTATGGAGTGTAGCCATCCATGTATGGAAGTGAAACATGGACGATAAATATTTTAGACAAGAAGACAATAGAAGCTTTCGAAATGTTGTGCTACAGAAGAATGCTGAAGATTAGATGGGTAGATCACTTAACTAATGAGGAAGTATTGAATAGAATAGAGGAGAAGAGGAGTTTGTGGCACAACTTGACTAGAAGAAGGGACCGGTTGGTAGGACATGTTCTGAGGCATCAAGGGATCACCAATTTAGTATTGGAGGGCAGCGTGGAGGGTAAAAATCGTAGAGGGAGACCAAGAGATGAATATACTAAGCAAATTCAGAAGGATGTGGGTTGCAGTAAGTACTGGGAGATGAAGAAGCTTGCACAGGATAGAGTAGCATGGAGAGCTGCATCAAGCCAGTCTCAGGACTGAATACCACAACAACAACAACAGTGAATATCAGGGATGTGGTAAAACATCAAATCTCCGACATCGCTGCGGCCGGAAAAAGACCCTGCAAGAACGGGACGAACGACGACTGAAGACAATCGTTCAACGTGACGTAAGTGCAACCCTTCCGCAAATTGGTGCTTATTTCAATGCTGGGCCATCAACAAGTGTCAACTTGCGAAGCATTCACCGAAACATCATCGATATGGGCTTTCATAGCCAAAGGCCCACTCGTGTACCCTTAACGGCTGCACGACACAAACCTCAACGCCGCGTCTGGGCCCGTCAACAGCGACATTGAACTGTTGATGACTGGAAACATGTTGCGTGGTCGGACGAGTCACGTTTCAAATTGTATCGGATGGGTGGTCGAGTATTGGTATGGAGACAACCTCATGAATCCATGGACCCTGCATGTCAGGGGACTGTTCAAGCTGGTGAGACTCTGACAGATGACACGTACGTAAGCACCCTGTCCGGTCACCTGCATCCATTCATGTCCATTGTGCATTCCGTCGGACTTGGACAATTCCAGCAGGACAATGCGACACCCCACACGTCCAGAATTGCTACAGAATGTCTCCAGGAACACTCTTCTGAGTTTAAACACTTACGATGGCCACCAAACTCCCCAGACATGAATATTATTGAGCATATCTGTGATGCCTTTCAACGTGCTGTAGAGAAGAGGTCTCCACCCCCTCGTACTCTTATCGATTCACGGTGTCGCTTCCCTGCAGCACTGCTTCAGATACTGATCAAGTCCATGCCAGGCCGTGTTGCGGCCCTTGTGCGTGCTCGCAGGGGCCCTACACATTACGCAATTGTACCAGTTCCGTTGGCTCTTCAGTGTATTATTGCGAAACTAAAAGAGATGAACTTCGTGGTGCGCTAATAGGTTTTGTGCGGTTTGTCAAACGTACAGAATGAATTAAAGACATAGAAATAATACTTTTTGAAGAAAAGATAGCTTTGATAAGAAATTGTATCTCATGATTGTATCTCAAGATTGAAGTAAATATTATTTCTTTAGACGTTTCTATTTAGATTGCAAGTGTTTGCTGTATATTTGTAACATTAAACGGTAAACGATAGTATTTCGATGTATATAAATCAAAACTGTAAGTTATTTGAGAATATACTTTCATAAAGGTCAAAATAATAAAATATGAGACTAAATATATGCGTTTTAAATTGAGCAGAAAATTTTTTCTTATTGTTTGAAAGTGATGTTACGTAAAATGCATTTATAATTTCGTAAATAATAACACACAAAATGCGCATTTTGTTCTGGCAACACCAGAAACTATGTAGACGCAAACTTTGACTCACTGACTTTCTGCGGCGCGCCTTGACAGAGTCAGTGAGTTTTGTGCACTAAAATCAGCAAGAAAAAATATTTTTTATTCACTTTACCAGTAATGACACAAGCAGTTTTGAGTACGTTTAGTAGAATGGAGGTCTAAAAACAAGACGACATTTAAGTATGAACTTTAGCCACAAAAATGTTTTGTCACACTCGGGAAACAGACAAATAAAAGATATGTGTATTTTCCATTCCCATTCAGATTCATGTTAAATGCATAAAGAAGAGTTTATTGTTAGAAAATAAAACACTAATGGAACTTACGTTCTTATCCCAGACCTAAGTAGAATATATTTTCTGGAAACGCTTAAGGTTTGGATTTGCTGCAGTATAATGAGCTACCAAAATATAATAAAAAATATTTCAGAAACTGTAAGTCATTTGTAAATCTGCAGAACGAATTTTCACTCTGCAGCGGAATGTTTCGCAGGTTCGAGTCACGCTCCGGCACACTGTTTTGATTTGTAAATCAATTCGCACCGACTCTACTACGTATGACGAGCGTGCTCACAGTGTGTTTGGGTTGTACTTGTGTTACTCGGCCAGGACCTCGGTTGTCCTGTTGTAGCGCCCTCGTTGGCCGCGGCACAGGGGGGAGGAAACCCGAGTTTGCGCATGCGCAGGGCTCGTGGCGTGGGAAACGGCCTGCCCGTGCCCGGCGCGGCGCGGCGCCTGGCGGCCGACTAATTACCGGACACAATGGCCGCTTTGTTTCCGGGCGCCGAGGTCTCAAGCCGGCAAAAACACACACACACACACACACACTGTGCAACACGGCGCGTCGCCTCAACTTCAACTCGTCTAGAACCCGGCGAATCACTCGCTTGCTACCGGACCCCACCACACAATACTCTCGAGAATAATAATAATAGCATATTCAAGTCTTCTACAGCGCAGTGCTTTTCCGTTATGACACCAACGTTCAGGGACAACTTAGAATGGTAAATGCACCAGGAAGGGAAGCGTGCTTCGGAAGTGACTCAGTCGAAAATTAAAAGCAGAGCCTGGATTTTAATCACATATTGTAGTGTCTAGGACTGCATAACTCGGGTAGATAGACAAAGAATCAAATCAGTCGTATTAATTAATTATTAATTAAATAACAATACTTAATTTTGACAATTACACAAATGTTTCACGAGCGAAATACGAAATAACCAATCTTCTTCAGTGTAAACTGCCGGCCTGTGTGGCCGAGCGGTTCTAGGCGCTTCAGTCTGGAACCGCGTGACCGCTACGGTCGCAGGTTCGAATTCTGCCTCGGGCATGGATGTGTGTGATGTCCTTAGGTTAGTTAGGTTTAAGTAGTTCTAAGTTCTAGGGGACTGATGACCACAGATGTTAAGTTCTATAGTGCTCAGAGCCATTTGAACCATTTTTTCTCGCAGCCTTCTCTGCTTTGTCGTTCCCGATTGGTGTGCTGGCGCTTGACTTTACGCCGTAAAACATGTCATTTTTATTTCCTGAACTTTTGGGCGAATTTTTCAATTTATGTACGGAAATTGGAAATTTGTGGTAAGGTCTTATGGGACCAAACTGCTGAGGCCATCGCGTATTAATTAATTATTAATTAAATAACAATACTTAATTTTGACAATTACACAAATGTTTCACGAGCGAAATACGAAATAACCAATCTTCTTCAGTGTAAACTGCCGGCCTGTGTGGCCGAGCGGTTCTAGGCGCTTCAGTCTGGAACCGCGTGACCGCTACGGTCGCAGGTTCGAATTCTGCCTCGGGCATGGATGTGTGTGATGTCCATAGGTTAGTTAGGTTTAAGTAGTTCTAAGTTCTAGGGGACTGATGACCACAGATGTTAAGTTCTATAGTGCTCAGAGCCATTTGAACCATTTTTTCTCGCAGCCGTCTCTGCTTTGTCGTTCCCGATTGGTGTGCCGGCGCTTGACTTTACGCCGTACTACATGTCATTTTTATTTCCTGAACTTTTGGGCGAATTTTTCAATTTATGTACAGAAATTTGAAATTTGTGGTAAGGTCTTACGGGACCAAACTGCTGAGGCCATCGGTCCCTAAGCCTACGCACTACTTAATCTACCTTGAACTAACTTGCGCTATGGGCAACACACACACACCCATGTCCGAGGAAGGACTCTAACCTCCGACGGGGGAGCCGCTTGGACAATGGCAAGGCACCTTAGACCGCACGGCTACACCTCGCGGCCAATTTAAGCACGAATCCAGGTGTTGTGGTGTAGGAAAATGTTTTTTATTGTGCATATTATGTAATATTCACATCTTTTTTAGTAATAGGTCATATTCCGGTCCACTTCTACCCCAGTAGATCACCTTTCGGCCAACTTTTCCCTAAAATACATACATTTGTCATATACCTAAGGACACGAGAATAAATGCAGGAAAATATTCCTCAGATGACAATGTTTGTGTTGATATTGTCACAAATAAAAGCAACAAATATTACAAAGCTTTATTTATCAGGATTACAGTAGACAAGCAGCGTAACACACTAGTCGGTTCGCTGACATAATATATGGTTGCACGGTGTCGACAAAACGCTCCCGAAGCCAACACAGGCGGCTTTCGACGTAATAAACATCGTGCACATGGATCTACTACCTGGTCAGGATAGAAACCCAGTGTGTTTGAACGTGCTGAAAGTAAACTGCTCCAACACATGAAGTTACAAATTGTTGTGGTGTCACCGCCAGACACCACACTTGCTAGGTGGTAGCTTTAAATCGGCCGCGGTCCATTAGTACATGTCGGACCCGCGTGTCGCGACTGTCAGTAATTGCAGACCGAGCGCCACCACACGGCAGGTCTAGAGAGACGTACTAGCACTCGCCCCAGTTGTACGACGACTTTGCTAGCGTCTACACTGACGAAGCCTTTCTCTCATTTGCCGAGAGACAGTTAGAATAGCCTTCTGCTAAGTCCATGGCTACGACCTAGCAAGGCGCCATTCGCCTTACAGTGCTTGTATTGAAAGAGTCTTATTTGTATCGTCAGGAGCGATGTACCACAATGATGGATTAAAGTTAAGTATTAACGCAGCTACGTACTTTTCTTTATAGCATTCATCACGTTTCCTGTTTCAGACCTCACGCCAGCCGGCGTGAGTAACGCGTGCATTTCGGTTACCCGTCACTGTGGACTGTCTGTCTTGTCAGTCCACAACAGTTGTTGTTCTTGATTTTGGAGAGATGTTATTCTTTGCTCACGGGGAAATATTATTTTCTAAATTACGAGGTATGTTCAAAAAGTAAATGTACTGTGACCAAACGGGCAGTGGTTTTCCGTTTTTTTTTTTTTTAGGGTTGGCAACACTGAGTGGTATGGGGTGGTGATCCCCTGAACACAGCGACCGTCACAGGGACACGGTAGCACGTTAACCTACGTTGTACTGTATAGTTGCGTGAAAGATATCGGTGAGAAATCCCACCAAGTGCGAGCCACATACTGTGATCTGCTTCCTATTCGTGGAATGAATAACATCTACGTAAATTTTTTCGCGAATCAAGACGGGTTACAGCGAAAATGTTATGAACAGTAACGTGTGTATTTACGTGTTGTAGGGCGTTTAGTGGAGACAGGACAAATCCTCTTGACGAAGGGAGAGGTGGAAGACCTCCCATTTTGACCGATGAGTTGGTGCTAAAAATTGAGGAAACTGTTCGTGAAGATGGCCGATTGATGGTGCATGCAATTTCTGCGATGTTTCCACAAGTCTCCACAGCTCTCTTATACGAGACACTCAGAGAAACTCTGCTGCACCGGAAACTGTGCACAAGATGAGTCCCAAAATAGGTGAACACAACAGCACAAGAAAAATCGTACCATTAGCGGCCGGGAGTTTCTTGACCGACTCGAATTGGAAGGTAGGTAATTTTTTGAGCTGTGTTGTGACTGGGAATGAAATGTGGGAGGATCTTTACAAGCCTGAGACAAAAAGACAGTCGTCACAGTGGCGTCATACCAATTGCTCATCCGCCAAAAAGTTCAGAACCGCAATTTCTGGCAAAAAAATTATGGCCTTAACCTTTTGGGGCGAAAAAAGGCATAATTTTCGTCGAATTTCTGCGTTTGGGTTGGGGAGGGGGGTGGGGGGACGAAGAAAGTAGAATGATATGGTGAGACGCTAAAAAACTCAAAAACAGCAGTCAAAACCAAAGGAGGGGAATTCTGACGTGAGGAGTCTGCTTGTTGCACGACAACACCCGTCCTCACACAGCCTCACCACCAAGGCGCTCTTGGACTCATTTGGCTGCAGTATTCCGAACCAGCTCTCGTATTCTCCCGAGTTAGAGCCTTCAGATTATCATTTTTCTTTTACCTCCGTGAAGGCACACATGAGGGGAATTAAATTTTCGACAGACCAGCAGATGCAGAAACAGGTTCTGAAGTGGGAGAAGGAGCTTGCGGGAGTGTTCATGGAGTAGGGCATAAGCAGCTTGTGCAGTGGTGTTTTTTTTTTTAATTATATTTTGATTAGATTATTATTCTGTTGTGAAGATTCAGAAATCTGTTGTGAGTTTTGCACCACTTCTTGGCGGGAAGAGCAAAGACTTTTCAAAAAAACTTAAGTACTGTATGTCATATTTTATATGTCACCTGAAATCGTTTGCAGAACGCGTAGCGTTCTCAAGATCAAGAACAGAGTTCGCATTGCCACTTAATTTATTTGTGTCGTGATCGTGTTAGATCACGATCGGATATGAGACATAGCAACTACGAACAGAGAAACCGAAGGGACCAGACAGAGCTGGAAATTTTCTTTGCTATACTACACCACACACTGAAAGAATTTGGATTTAAATCACAAACAAGGTAAATAGCAATGCGGCTTCTGCCTTGACTACGACGTTTGATGACATGCGGTCGGTCCCTGGTATCTGTATGAAAACTATGAAAACACCGTTATTTCTGTTGCTATTAATAGGAAATGGATAGCACAGGAAACTTTAAATAATAAACAGGCACTACTGCATTTGAGAGCACAATAACTTATTTAATTACCTTAGTCAGTATTGCTAACAATAGGTTCTGTACAATTTCAGTTTTCTATCTTTCTGGCTGTTTCCTTAAATAAAGTACTTTAAAATCTTCGATGTTTCATCTGAGATGCACACATAAATTCTTACATAGTACTGAACAATAGTGATTTTTATAACAACTAATTAGTGATTGCGGACCACGCTATATACGCGTCCGCCCTCTTTAAAAAATATCACGACTGTGTCAACAGAAGAGGAGTACAGTTCTTCAGCTGTCAAAAAATTAGAAACACAGAATATCCCTATCGATACAATTTATGAACAATTCGTATTCCGCGCCGTGGGGCGTAAGGTATTCCTTGAAATATCAGGTGGTCGCTGCTCAGCGACGATCTAAGAAATTTGTACACAGATGGGTTTTATGAACCTGCATGGTTAGATTATCGAATGTAAGTTTATTTAAGCTATCGAAACAGATACTAATATTACGGTGCCAAGGCTCACCAAATGCATTGGACGGAATGTCAATGGTCAGCAAGTGGATCAACAATAACCACTAATTTTTTCAAACCTACTTAAAAAAATACACTGCAGCTGTGTGAAGAGAAGTGCTGAAAATGAGATGTGCAGTCATTCTTCAAGAACATGTATGAAATGATGGTGTATTGCAGCATCCCATTGGAGAAGTTGAAGAATCTACGCTTCAGCCATTTTACGGAGAGTTATACAGCACAACGAGCTCCACACTGCCAGAAAACTATTCATCTGTCTGCTACGAGGGCTTGCTCAACAAAATACGACTTAGCGTTGCTGATCAAAAGTCTGGGTGTCCACAGATGAAATCACCGGCATGGGCGAGTACTATGTTGCAAATGATGTTGCTGGTGTTCTAAAAGTTGACGGGCCTGCAGAAATGTTCCTCCAAACGCGTTGTAAGTAGACTGTTTATGTTTTCTTATTGGCAACGTTACGTAGCGCTCTGTATGAAAATCACTGGCTGTGCTGTGTGCAGTCTGTGTCCAGTTTGCATTGTTGTCAGCCATTGTAGTGTTGGGCAGCGGCAGCTGGATGTGAACAGCGCGTAGCGTTGCGCAGTAGGAGGTGAGCCGCCAGCAGTGGTGGATGTGGGGAGAGAAATGGCGGAGATTTGAAATTTGTAAGACTGGATGGCATATATATTATGATCATTAAGGTAAATACATTGTTTGTTCTCTATTAAAATCTTTCATTTGTTAACTATGCCTATCAGAAGTTAGTGTCTTCAGTAGTTTGAATCTTTTATTTAGCTGGCAGTAGTGGCGCTCGCTGTATTGCAGTAGTTCGAGTAACGAAGATTTTTGGTGAGGTAAGTGATTTGTGAAAGGTACAGGTTAATGTTAGTCAGGGCCATTCCTTTGTAGGGATTTCTGAAAGTCAGATTGCGTTGCGCTAAAAAATTTTGGGTGTAGTTTAAGTACAGTCATGTATAAATTTTCAAAGGGGACGTTTCATATGTCGACCCTTAGTCGAGGATACCTCACTGGAATCTTCTGATTTTTTCTTGTAGTTTGTGTAATTAGTGTAGATTTTGTTTATTGCTAGTGCGTAATTGCAAAGAGAATCTCCTTTGTAGCTGCAGTCTTTCATTGTTGTACAGTAAAAGAGTTGTGGTATGCATGTAGATTTGCACCAAGTATTTCGCAGCTGCGCTTGCAATTAACTAGATATTATTTTCGGTGCTATGTTAATGTGTTCCCCTATTTTTGCTCTTCAAATTGTGTTTTCCTGTGTTGTCGTGTGAAATATTGTGACAATAATGGCGTGTGAAAAACATAACACTAGGCTCCAAAGTAAACTGATAAATAATGGTGACAACGAGCGTAGCTTATCAACACCACTGTGTAGTGAATTAACAGACATTCGAAGTAGTAAGTTGGTAATTGTGCATAGGGAAATGGAGCGGGCGGCAAACAATGGCGTAGGCAGTGAAACAATTAGTGAACAGGGAAGCATTATCGATCGATCGCTTGACAACAGCTCGCCTCAGGAATCCGAAATGACAGGACACAATTTTGCAAATACTGTAGATTCAGGTTTTGCGTCCTCACCGTTTTCACAGATAAGTCAAGACACATTTTCTCCTTGTCAAAATGTGAATGTTGCCGGTGCAAATGCACTGCCGAAAAGCGTAGAGGAACAGATTCCAGACACTAATGCATTATTATTACAGCTAATGCAACAAATGGAACAAAATCAGAGACAAACACAGCAACAGTTAGACACAATGGAACAAAATCTTCAAAAGTTAGACACAATGGAACAAAATCTTCAAAAGTTAGACACAATGGAACAAAAGCTTCAAAAATTAGACTCAGTGGAACATAAGCTTGAACAAACCCGTGAAGATTTAACTACTGAGTTACATAACATTGAATCGAAATGTCAAAAAGTCTGTAATGATGTAAAAACACAAATTTTTGAGCATTTTCAACCTATTTTTTTGCGGCATGAAAATGCATTACAGAATCACGAAGCAGCCATAAAAGAACTCCAAACTATTGTTCATGAAAATCATGACACCTTGCAAGCTAAAATTGACTCAGTTGCATCTGCCAATTCGGTTACGCAACTTGCAAAAACTCAAGTAAACTTAAAGGACACAGTAGACACGATTTCAACGCAAATGGACACTCTGAAACTTGGTTCAGAAAAACACACTGAGGAAATAAGTACACTATCGGAGAAAGTAGCCGAACTTTCGGATCAGTTCACTAACTTATCTGCAAAGGTAGATGATGATCTGTATGACACAAGACCTGTAGCCATCATTGACACAGAAGAGTGCGAACAAATTAGGAAATTCAAACAAAATCAGAATCAAATTAATACGCAACACCAAAGAGAAATCCGGGAATTACAAGATCAGCTGACACAGGTAATACAAGAATTACGTATTTCAGAGGCCACTCGCGCTCTAATACGGGAAGAGGGACATAGAAATACGGAACAGCCACAAAATAATAACTCAGGGCACTTCGGAAATTATGAAAGAAATTGGCAAGGTACACCGAATTTTGAGATGTAACCGCCGAAACGACGTAACAATGACCGACATGCGACTCGCCGACATGATGATTTTCACTATAAGCTGTTCATTACTACACCTAAATTCAAAACGTTTAAGAATTCTGCCAACGACATTCATCCACAAGCGTGGCTCCATCAATTCTCTCATTGTTTTCCTCCCAACTGGTCATTAGAACACAGATTAGAATTTATGTGTGGCTACTTAGAGAATGAAGCAGCTGTAAGAATGCGATCGGTCATTCACGATTGCCACAGTGAAGGAGAATTTTACCATGCCTTCCTCTCAGCATATTGGTCTCAAGCCACACAAGACCGAGTAAAACATGGCATCATAATGATGAAACATTTCGAACAATCTGAATTTTCCAGTCTTGTGAAATATTTTGAAGACATGTTGCATAAGAATCAGTACCTGTCAAACCCATACAGCCCATCAGAACTCATCCGCATTTGCTTAATCAAATTACCTGAACATTTACGGCATATTATTTTGGCAGGACGTTGCAAAGACGACATTGAAGCTTTTCAGGGGCTCTTACAAGAACTGGAAATCGACACTGACAATCGTGGAACCCAAAAACAGGAGCACAACAATTACAGGTCACATCCGTCACAATTCCGTGATGAAAGAAATAACTGGACATGACAAGGCTATTCTCACAACACAAATCGTGACCAAAACGGACTCCATCCGTATGACAACCGTTGGCAGAATAATAGTTACAGAGAAAGATCGCTTTTCCATAGTAATGAACGTGACAGAGACAACCACAGAAACAGACAATATGGGAAGCAAAATAATTATTATCAAGGGAGACAGAATAACTTCAGAAGCAACGGTCCACCACACAGGTACGATTCAGGGAGAAATTCTCCACAACATGACCGACAAACAAGAAACTATGTGAACTACAGATGTAACGACAGACGTGAATTTCATCAGAACTGGCGGGATTTAAACAGGGCTGGGCCCTCTCGGCAAGGCGAATTTGTAGAAGTTAGGTCTCCTAATCCCAATAACGATGCACGCCAACAAAGAGATAGCAGAGAATGACTCGCACCGCAGGCAGCAACCTGCGCCGGTTGGCTCAGAGAAAAATAACATAGACGCTAACCATGAGAAAAATTCCAGTATTCTTTACCGACGTATACCACATGATAATTGCGTTAAAGTTGAAAATATGCGTACTAGGAAGAGCAAAGGTTTACACCACATTTCACATGTAAAACCGTTTATTGAAAGATAATCTGCTTTTTAACTTTGTCTTTGCCATAAAACGTTTCACTTCACGTTACTAGTATGCTTTAGAAACTGTTTCCATGCAACAATGTTTGAAGTTAAATATCCACTCAAGAACCAAGAGAACTTATTTAAACAGAAATTACGAATGTATTGTTATTGCGAACAGACGACGACACAGTGTTATTGTGTGTGTACATTCTTGCTTGTTAGTTGCACAATTACGTAACGACTATAAGGCTCACATACTCAGAATATATACTGGTACTGCTAATGAGATTCTAATGCAACATTTTGGTTTACTTGAAAATGCATTCTGGATTTAAGGTTCTTTCTGTGAGATACCAGATGAGACAGTGGTTAGTTTATGTGACAGCTACATGATTTTATCATGACACTGCTAATGAGTGACAATTTACAATGTTGCTTTTGCGGTGTATCTGTTTTATATCTGCACAGTTTTTTCTGAATTCTTCTGTAAAGTAAAACATGTTTTAGTAGTAACTTTTGTGGTATAGCTACAATGAGACAGCCTTTTCCATAGCACAACAATACGTTACAGCACAGTTCTTTCTTCATTATGGCAATAAGCGTAATAACTAAGATATCTACACGCAAAGCATTTCACTTTTGTTTATCATGAGGTAAGTACATTGGCTTCGGCAGAACTTAGCTTTCGGACAATGAGAACTACGACACTTCCACAGAGATTATCTTACAACAACACGCACATTTAGCGCTACAGGGTACGTATTTCAGTGATTAATTTTGTACTTAAAACATTTATTTTTATAGATTTTTGAATTACAAAGAAAGTTTTCCGTGATACATTTCATTCCATTGCTGTAATCTGTAACACCTGAGGGTATAATTACATTCATCCTCAGGGGGGTACACGCCTACTTTGTGTACCATGTGTTTGGCAAGCACAAGGAGCCCTAGCTAATATGGGATTTGCTTATACAACTTTACACATCGGTACCATATTTCTCTAACACAAATTACACAGCTATCTGATCATTTAACTGAGAGAGACAAACTTTTTTACTACGGCAGTGACAGATGTTTACGTAATTACACCGTTGGATAACTTCACACTTACGAAATTGTATTTTGTCTGTACTTTGTGAAATGTTCATATTTTTTCGGACCCATTGTGATATTATGAGAGCTTTGAAAGATATATTTGGTATGGGATCACGATTTTTAAAGTACGTTTGAGGCAGATGACACTTTTGACATGAGCAGAGAATTTTTTTAGGTTTTGAAATTATTGGAGGAAGCTACAACGATTTTGAGAGTTGACTGAGGTGTTATGATGTTATTATTACGATGACTATACGTATTATGCTGTTGCGGTATGTTTATGATCAATAAGCTGGTGCTATATGAGGAATTTGATTATGCTATGTATTTATTATGATGAAATATTGAAGCGTCGTCGCAAGATTGACGTGTCGACGAATATATAAATATGTAATAAGGTAAGGAGTAATGAATAGTGGTTAGGGACTCTGACTTGTGAAAAAGGATGTTGGAAACCAAGAATCGTACTTTAAGTGTTATGAAATGTGTGTAAATCTGTGAATGTAGCACAATGCTGGCGAAAATTTTTTGGACACTGTTATAATCATAAGATTTTGTTTCTACACATTTGCAACGCAAATTCTCGACCCGTGAAATTTTGTATATGAGACTGTCACTGTAGCGGAAACTGCTGTCGTAAATATTTCCCTAAGAAATTTAAGTGACCACCTGCACGTAATGCGTCATGGGCACCCAGCTGCGTCAGACGCCTGGAGAAAAAGCCATTAGTGTGTGCGTTTTCAGAGGCACAGGTAGAAAAAAAAAGGGAGGCCATTATCCTCGCTATTGACATTCCTTTGTAGAAAGCATCGCAAATACGACACGCTCATTACTTGGAAACATTGTTACATCTGCACACCTGATTATGACAAGTATCTTACTACGAGAGTTGAGAGATTTTTTTACTACTTTATGAAATGCCATATGGCTAATGAATGATGTTTCATGCCTTCCTTTGTACATATTTTCAATTTTTGTTAATATCTAGTTTCTAGCTGCACTGCAGCATTGGTTAAAATAAAATTTTATGAATGTACTAATATAGATATTTTATGCCTACAGATCCAGTAAACAATAACTTAAAAAAAAAACGAAGGAGCACAAAAAGACATTTTCCTTCACAGGACTTGCATACATAATTTTCTTTTCAACTACTTGGTAATATTTTTCGTAGAATAAGTTGTGGTGCACCACTTTAATTACATAGACATTAAGATGTGAATATACATTTCCCTTGTCTGCATTATTGTCTTTAGTGTAATGTTTTTTTCTGCTTGAGCTATGTCATGTTTAGGTATAAGTTATAGCTTTTGCTGCTGCTGTTTGCCAGGCATAATGTTACTGAATTTGACTTTGTATTACGCTGTTAAGCCAGTTTTACTACTGATTTATTTTTCTTGTTTGCTGCACAGTGCCTTATATTAGTTGTAATATTGCAATTGCTTTGCCTATTTAAATTTTTTGTCATTGATGTTTGTGTTAATTGTTTTGTGCTGCTGCATTGCCTCGTCCCTTAGTTTAGCATCTGAGCTCAGTAGATTTAAGTTAGCTTAAGAGGGGGTAGCCTATAAGAGAATGAGTTGCGATGAATTTGAAGACATGCACTGAGAGGTTATACGAGAAAAATACAGAAAGCATGCTTGGATAGGATTTTTTTTGGTGGAAGCAAAGATTGAAATAAGACGAAAGATCTATGGAATGAAGTTTTGGGTTGGACTGCAGTACCAAATGTTACACTGAACAAGAACCCTGTCCTTTCCTTTTGTGTTATCCCACTATGTGTTTGTGTACCCTTGTGTATTTGTTTTCTTCCTGTCTCTGTGTAGTTTCATAGAATTTTTTCTTCTTCTAATACTAAGCTACATTCACTATGATGAGGAATACTGTTATCCTCAAATATAATTGGCATTAATAATATGTTATTTACCTTGTAAATATGCTTAGACAATATTTATTCTGTTTTGTTTTAATGCTCATGTGTGAAGTTGATGTTTCAATAATTATTCTGATCTTTTATATATTTACTTATGTCATAATTCCTGTAACACTGATGTATATGTCTATTTCTATTCTTTTGTAAAGCCTGTTTTACTACAAATGTTATCTGTATTGTTATGTTCTTTAATGATGTACTTTGTACCTTTGTTATTGTATTCTTATGTTATAAAATTGCAATTGACACCAGTTCATCAAATTAAGTAACTTGTAAGTTACATTTCACTGCACACGTTTCTGTTGGTCATAGTATATGGACAATATGTGAGAAGTAGGGACTGATAGTGTTTGCATGTGTGTTAATAATTCAGCAAGGGACTGGATAACAGCACTGCTGGTTCTAAGGACAATTTCAAAAACTTCGTGAGTGCACAAGTGGTGGTTTATGGACTTTCTATCTTCTCTGCAAGACTCTTCGATGGTGATTGTGCACCTGCACAGTCGCAGCAGATGGCTGCTGGCCATCTCTACAAGGAATATAGTTGGTCTACACCTTTGATGACCCACCAGTACCATTATTTCTACAAGGACTACAGTGGGTCTACACCTTTGCTGACTCACCAGTACCATTATTTCTACAAGGACTGCAGTGGGTCTGCACCTCTGATGGCCCACCAATACCGTAATCTCTACCAGGACTACAGTGGGTCTACTCTGTGATGACCGACCTACCAATATTCTTCAAAACGTCGAATGACTCTGCTGTGGGTTTGCTCTGTTGTGGCCCATTACCTGTCAGCATGTCAAGAGTCAGCACTGTCTTTCCGTTGGAAGGACAACACTACTTCTTCAAGACTGCGTGGATATCCACTACTTCCGTGTGCATTGTCTTTTACTGCTCAGACTTTGAGCAAAGAAACGGCAGTTTTACTGTGATGAATGATCAGGACTGTCTTTATGGACTGTGAGAAAATTTTAGCTTTTGACCAACATTGTATTAATAAGTGTGTGCATTAGATATCTTTGTTATTGTAATTATGAAAAATTTTATCTAATCATTATTGGCCACTGCCCAAAACAATTTGTAAAATTTTTTGTGGGGATCATGGGGGCTATGTAAGTAGGCTGTTTATGTTTTCTTATTGGCAACGTTATGTGGCGCTCTGTAAGAAAATCACTGGCTGTGCTGTGTGCAGTCTGTGTCCAGTTTGCATTGTTGTCAGCCATTGTAGTGTTGGGCAGCGGCAGCTGGATGTGAACAGCGCGTAGCGTTGCGCAGTGGGAGGTGAGCCGCCAGCAGTGGTGGATGGGGGGAGAGAAATGGCGGAGATTTGAAATTTGTAAGACTGGATGGCATATATATTATGATTATTAAGGTAAATACATTGTTTGTTCTCTATTAAAATCTTTCATTTGCTAACTATGCCTATCAGTAGTTAGTGCCTTCAGTAGTTTGAATCTTTTATTTAGCTGGCAGTAGTGGCGCTCGCTGTATTGCAGTAGTTCGAGTAACGAAGATTTTTGGTGAGGTAAGTGATTTGTGAAAGGTACAGGTTAATGTTAGTCAGGGCCATTCCTTTGTAGGGATTTCTGAAAGTCAGATTGCGTTGCGCTAAAAAATTTTGTGTCAGTTTAAGTACAGTCTTGCATAAATTTTCAGCGTGAAGCTCTCGAGAGCGTAAACAACACGACAGTAACCATGCTGTTAGGCAAATCTATAAAGTTACTGTGGTTGGAGGTGGCAAACAGGGACAACATTTTACTACTGGTAACACATAGCGCTTCATACATGGCTAAAACAGCCAAAGTGTTTCCGATTCTCTACCCTGGTACGTCGTATGTCGCTGGCCTTCCACGTGCATTTGTTAGAGTTGCAGAAGAAGTATGGTCATATTACCCTCATGTGGACAAATTAATGTACTGTGGAGAGAAAATCTATGTAAAATCTCCGCTACGGGTGCAGAAATTCAAGGAACAAGCATCTGCACTGTCCCTCCCCCTTCAGTCTGTTTTTACACAAGGGGTTCTTGGCATAATGCTCTGAGTATCACAGCGACTATTACACCAAAATAAATGTGATGTTGATCAAGATGAATCAAATGCTATAAAACTAATAAAGATGTATTTACAGATGGCTTGTCTGGAAAGCCAGCAGAATTTTTCAGTGGTATCAGAAACCATCTCTCGCTTGCAAGCTGGTGCATTGTGCAACCTGTGCAGCGCGAATCGGGTCGAGCTCGTGGTCATATGGCTGACAAAGCGAACAACAAATTGCAAAGTGTTCTGGAGCGGAATCCTGGATACCTTACGGTGTACAAGATTAGTGGCAGTCTTTCTGAGAATGACACAATATTTGAAGACTGTGGACCAAAGCTGGCCTGCAGTGACCTCGTCGCCTTCATATGCTCTCCTGTGATGTCCTATGATGCGGAGAGGAGCATTTCTAGACACATTTCCGTGAGACTGTCACAGGTAACATGAGCAAACAGTGGGGCAAACTACAGGCTTTATTTAATCAAACTTGGGCCGTGAGAAAAAAAAAGATATCTTGAACTAAAATTTTATTTAAAACTATTATGTCCTCAGCTACGATCGTACATCTTTGAAAATGGATAACTTGAAGATGCGCCTTGTTATCCAATGCAAATCTGTAGAAACTGAAATTTGACAGGATCTTCAAAATGGTTCAAATGGCTCTGAGCTCTACGGGACTTAACTTCTGAGGTCATCAGTCCCCTAGAACTAAGAACTACTTAAACTTAACTAACCTAAGGACGTCACACACATCCATGCCCGAGGCAGGATTCGAACTTGCGACCATAGCGGTCACGTGGTTCCAGACTGCAGCGCCTAGAACCGTCGGCCACTCTGGCCGTTAACTACTTTGGGATATTTTAAACAAACGGTGTGCAGTAGTAAAAACATGTTTCCTCCAGACACATGCAGACATTCAAAAGTAATTTCTAGTTAGTTTCAAAATCTGCTAAAAGTAAGTGCTATATTCACAGTTTGTATTAAGTGGTATATAAAAGTACCAACAACAATGTTTTAAAGAAATTTATATAAAGTAATATTTATTTTTAAGGGTAAATATTAAGTCATAAATGCTTGCATATTTCGCTATTTTTAGGT